>NC_142854.1:21542708-21847249 GCF_061612785.1 Hesperophylax consimilis | reverse complement strand
CACGAAAGTCAGGTTTAACAGCGCACTTACGCACGCATACTAGCTGATATCTTTATTTATGTTCTCAAAAGCGGGATTTAAAAATTGACAATCTTACACATACTGGAGAAATATCTTATTTATGTTCCCATTTTTACTTCTTCTGTTTGGACAAATCATATTCAACAAGGCAATTACGCACCTTTACTCTAGAATAACTTTATTCATGTAGCTAATGCAGTTATATATGTTTATTTTTGATTGAAAATTTTAAATTTCGCATTCTTTTACATTTTAGAATAATCAATTATTCTGTTCCTGCCGTTTAATATAATAAGCTAATTTTTAAACCGCACGAGGATTCATTGTACATAGAAATCATTTCATCTTCCCGTCATTCCTCTATTCACATTTACAAAATGGTTGTTTAAAAATGTCGCGTGATGATTCAAACAATAAATTAATATTCTGGAGATACTATTGATGCCACTCTCGTTTGTCCAACGCAAGCCGCGTGTTACAGTCCCTTCCCTTATTATGGCTTAGAGCGCGCAGGGGGTAGGCAGCTCGCAGACCGTATATTGGTCCTTAAAACCACATCGCTATATTTATTTGGTTTGATTTATTCCGTGCTTTTATTACATTATCAAAACAGCGATTCATTTACGACACATAAGATATTATATTTGGCAACACAAGAAAACCTGAACAAGCCAGAAGTCTTTAAAAAACATAGCTAGGATGCATTCTTAGAAGAGGCAATAGTAAAATGATTTTGTTTTTAACAAAGTGTACATATTATACTAGAAATTTATCTAGATTACGATTACTACATATTATTAATAACGAGTCACATAACTGCTGTCTCGATTTCGCTCTCTGGTGTCGCGATTTATGATACTATTATTGCAATTTGCCTCTCTTTATTCTATAATCTTATTATATTCGAATACCTAATCCTATTACATATTGTTACCACAAGTTTTCGAGATACAACTAAAGTTATTGTTATATATTTT
This sequence comes from Hesperophylax consimilis, assembly GCF_061612785.1. Taxonomy (NCBI): domain Eukaryota; kingdom Metazoa; phylum Arthropoda; class Insecta; order Trichoptera; family Limnephilidae; genus Hesperophylax; species Hesperophylax consimilis. The sequence goes on along the minus strand of NC_142854.1, from coordinate 21,846,251 downwards.
ATGTTTTTACAATGAAGTACAGAAGATAATCTGCGTTATTCGCAAGAAATCACTCGCGTCAAAATGTTTGTACCCCAAATTGAACCAGGTTTTGTTCTTATTTGTTCAAATTCACGGATATTGAACATTCAAACACTCAAAGTTATGAATATAATATATTTTTTAAAGTTCATATAAATTTGTTCAACATCCCGCCGAACGTTGAGGTCTTGAATGTTCAAGCTCCACTTTTAACCAATCAGGAGTCAGCTAGAAATGAGCGGCCATGTTGATATTTAGTTATTTCTAACAACTAAGTTGTTCCACCAAAAATACGTTAAATTGCGAATATATACTGTTATTGAACTAAAAAATGACTTCACCGACTCCAGAATCAATAAACCTTAGACCAGTAGCTCAAATGTAAAGGTAAGTCTTAAAATTATGTCATTTATAGGCTTTTTCACCATATTTTACATGTACTTCTTGAATTTGCTACGCAAATATACAGGTGCTTCATTTATTATTTATTTATTCAATTATTTATTTACACCCTTAGGGCTTTTACCTAAAATTAGTCTTAAATATAAATTATATTAGTGCATTAAAACTTACTTTTATTCAATAAATACAACAAAAGAGCCAGGACATGGAAATGTGCAAGAAGTCGACTGCCCTCATAGTCTGATTGAAAGACATCTACGACACATATTTAGTCCGTTATCACTGCTGAGATCGCTGATGAAAATGAAGTCCAAATCTTTCAATTTTGAATTCATTCAATTAAAAGTTACCGATTTTTTGTTTTTAATCACATAAAAAACTAAATAAATTCTTATGTAGGAACTACAATAAAACCAACTAGGCACACGACAAACAATAATAAATGTATTGTTATACTAGCGCTGACCCATAACCCAAATCGCGGGATATTATAATTTTAGTATTTTAAGAGCTGAAAGTATTTAATAGTAGTTTTAGTTATTTACTTTTTATTAACGATATCACCAAAGTTTTTTCTCATACACGCTTCTGGCTTTTTGCGGATGATAATAAGATTCTTAAGATAATTAAATCCTACCTTGACTGCTTACATTTTCAACGTGATATTGACTCGTTTAATAATTGGTGCAAAATAAACTGCATGAAACTTAATGTTGATAAATGTAAAATTTTGTCCTTTTATAGAACCAAAAAACCTATTCAGTTTGATTATAAATTAAACAATGTTTGTTTATCTACTGTAACATCTATCAAGGATCTTGGGGTCACTCTAGACTGCAAACTTTCTTTCCGTGAGCACATTAACAACATTGTTAACAAATCACTTAAACTACTTGGCTTCGTTCATAGAATAACCTCTGACTTTAAACATATAAGTACCCTTAAAACTCTTTACTGCTCGTTAGTTCGCCCTCACCTTGAATACGCTAGTGTTATTTGGTCTCCTTTCTATGCTGTCCACATCTGTCACATAGAATCCGTACAACATCGCTTCCTACGAGGAATCGCTTGGAGGTTGGGTCTTGAAAGAGGAGAGTACTCATATGATGAAGTTGAACAAACTTTAAACATTTCTTCTTTGGAGAAACGTAGAAGGGACACTGATCTGATTTGCATATTCAAGATTATCAATGGTATTACAGACTCACCTGCTTTGTTGCAACTTATCCAATTCAACATCCCTTCCCGTAGACTCCGAAATAATGAATTGCTGTTCGTCAATCAACATTCTACCAATTATGGATACCATTCTCCTTTGTCCAGAATGTCGAGACTTGTCAACTCACTGTCAAGTCAAAGCATTGAATTTTGTGGTATATGCCTAAATGACTTTCGACAGTCAATACGCAATGTCTAATTTCTAATGCCCTTTGAACCATCTTCATGCTTTGACTTATTATTATCTCCCATTCTTACTTTTATATTATTATTGTCATTGTTATTGTCTTCGCTCCTCATTTATATATGCTCTCCTTTCACTGTCATCTCTGTTTATAAAACTTATTCGTGTAATTAATATGTTGTTAATGGACTATTTGTCCGTAAATAAATAAATAAATAAATAAATAAAAAAAATAATATTTTACGCACGATAATCAACATAAATAATAAGCTCAAGGCAAATAAGACCTTTCGGAAGATTTTATTTTTCTTATGTAAGTAAACTTTAAAAATAACATTTGACAAAATATGTAGGTAACGAAACAAAAAAAAAACAAACAAACATACATTTCAAATAAAGAATTGTTATTTAATTTATTCGATCTAATACTAATCAGTTCCAACTTTCAACTGAAAATTCAACTTGAATAATTTTACGCATCACTCAGGATTTTTTTTAATGGAATAACGTACACAGTCTCAACTGCTCCCTACCATCTGGAGCCAGTGAGACCATGGCATACCCAATTGGGGTATATTAGTATATTGTGAGGCTGAAGGTAGTGTGGAGGGGAAGGAGATGGAGAGGAGAAAGAGAGGAAGGAGGAGAAAGGAGAAGAGAGAAGGTATGTGAGTAAATATTCAGATCTGGTCACCAAACACGGCTAAAGCCATTTCAATTCTGATGGTGGTCTTTATACCATATCTTCAACTCTTAAACATGCCGCAAATAAACTAAATGTTATTTTAAATTAATAATATGTGAAATAACATAAATGAATCAAATAAAATTTACTTACGCACACCGGGGTTTGAACCCACGACCTCCGAATCTCTAGTCAAGAGCACCCCTAGACCTCGGAGGCAGTAATACGTAGATGTAAAAATATTTCACATAACACATGACTCCGACAACCGATAGTAATATATTAGCGGTAGGTACCTTTGTACTTGTACGTTGTTTTCAAACTTAAATAAAATTTGGATGATTATATAGAGCAGTTTTTATGAAAAAATAATATAGCTTCAATCTTCGAAAAATGATCTTTAAACATTTCCTGTTGCACACATAAAATACACATTCTTGAGCATATTCCAGAAAAACCGTATTTATGTTCCCATTGTAAATACTGGTCCTCATACAAATCAGGTTTAACGTTAATGTTTAACATTTTAACGTTCTTACGCACCCATCCTGAACTAAAACCTTGTTCTTGTTCTCACTGCCGCTATTAATGTTTTTTTTATTTTTTTTTAATTTCCTTTTTTTTTCCCAATTTATATATTTCACATTACAAGTCTTATAATAATAGGAATGGGAACCCACTAAGGCGCAGCCTGTGCGTGGGTAATATAAGTTAATACATTAGTTTTTTGTACCTAAAAATGTTCTCGAATAAGATCTCTAAAAAACACATTCTTGCGCATACTGGAGAAAACCCTTACTCCTATACCTAATAAAGTTATTCGTTTCTACAAAATTGATATTATAAGCGACACTTTCTTGAAAAACTGCTTATCTTCCTGCTGTAATAAAACAAAAAATTATTATTCCACTGATGACTGCAAATATTCATGTTCACGAAAATTTAATTTAAAACTTTACGTTGAGTAAAAAAATAGCTTTCATTTTACAAGATTAAAACCAAATTATTTAAACAGCGGGGTGAAACCTTTTCATGTTTTGACTGCAAATATTCGTGTTCACAAAAATTTAGTTAAAACCGTTACGTTAAGTAAAAAATATCTTCCTATTTACATTTGTATGAATACGAAGAAATATAATTATCTTTAAGGAAATAATTAAAAACACTTTGTTTCTTCCACTTTAATCTTTATTTTTTAAAAATCATCATTGTTTCGAGAACAATGTTCACTTCGTTTTTTTGCATTTTTTTGTTTGTTTTTTTTTTGGAATTTGCTAACCATGTAATTGAATTTAACCATTCATTCATAATTTAACCATTCATTTATATTCATAATTTAACCATTCATTAACGATCTTATAAGCTCCTCCTCTTTCCACCTCTCTTCCCCTCCCCCCCTTACTTTCACTTCTACCCACGCCTTTTTTTCTATACTTGATAATTAGTTTTAGTACCATTTATGTCCTGATGAAGAGAACATCGTTCACGAAACATGTTGATTAAAAAATATATAGATTATCGTGGTAAAAACACAGTGTCTTTAATTATTTCACTAATAAAATGGTGCCCCAAAGTGAATTTGTAAAATTTGAAGAAATAATTATCTTAGAATAATAAGCCATGACGAAGCTTGGGATAAGCGAAACCCGGTTGGCAGTCATTATTAATAAATAAAGTTGTGTATTACAAAAGTGTGTTTTTTCATTAAATATATTAAAAAATATCTTTCATTTTGTAAGATTAAAACAACTATTAAATCAAACCATTTAACGAATCTACTTATTTCGTATCTTTCTGCCTTTTCCACTCTCGTTTCTTTCTTTTCGGCTGAGATAGCGAAGTAAGTCAACAGTAAACACGCTAGAAAAATGGTGAGTAATATACAGCACATATATATTCGAAGTATTTTTGGCTACTTAAGGGGCCCTGAACAGAATAGAAATCATTCAAATGCATTCTAAGAAAACACAAATATATTTTAAAAAAAGATTTTTTTATTGTGTACTAGAAATTTAAATGAAAAAAAAGTACCTCATATTACAAAGACACGTGAGTCAACAATTATTAACAGAACTGCTGAAGGCAGTAGTTCAAAATTCCTTTCCTTTTCAAATCTCTTGTCTCGATTTTACAACCTAACTAGCTAAAGTCTATTTTTTTTTTTTTAAATTGTTCCAGAGCTCATAAAAACTAAGAATAACAAAACAAAGAATAGCATTTTTTCAACTGTGTACCTCATAGCCCAAATATTCTACTAATCATATTGCATGTTATGCTCAGCGCATAAATATACCACTCTCTAGATCGATATCTTCCGGCTTTTTGTATGTAACGGAATTATACAGTACTTAACCACAGAAATACAATCAATACCTACCGTGCGGAGCAGAGCAGTAGACAAGGTAGAGGAAACTCAAGGCCATTTAAAAAAAGATTCGACCATAGACAACATAATTGCTCTCAGCCTACTCTATTCATTCACTAGCCCAAAAAAACTATTATAAAAATAAAAATGTCCTTGAAGCAGAAAAATGACGAAATGTTTTCCAAGGGCAAGGTTCATCTGACTAAGAAAATAAACTTTTACAGTGCATTTCCTTAAGATGAAACTTGTTAATCTGAGAAGAAAAAACCCAAAATGACAAGAAATTTGCAAAAACACTGAAGAAAATTTCCAAAACATGATTGTTCGACAGTACGACGAAGAATTCCGACATTTTTCAGCCTCATGAACTCATGGTTACATATGTTTAAAAATCTTTAATTTCACCAAAACAATAAGATAATACAGGATAACACTAATCAATAACATGAATAAGTTTATCGATATAATAAATAACATTTATACGTTCTTAGCATTGTTAAAAAAACCGAACGAATATCCTAAAAGCTGTCAATTCACTTTAAACTTGAACTTAGGTAGGTAGGTTGAATATATGTTTGTAACTCGCTAACACTATACTGGCTTATATTGTATTTTTATCACGAACAACTTTAACACGCAATATTTTCGACGGAAATGATAGTATTTCGGCAGAAAATGACAACCCGCGTGTATAAATAAACCACTCTCATTTTGTTTGAATGATTTGAAACTGTCAAACGGCAAAATTCCGTCATCTCTTTCTGTTACACGAGTCATTATGGTAGAGAGCGAGAGATCAAACCAATCCTTCTGCTCTCACCAATGAGATCTGAGCTTTTAGCCATATTATTCGTTTTCTATAAGAATTTTGAGGTGGGCGTGGCGGTTTCAAATGAGTTTCAAGGCCAAAGCTTAGTTAAATGCCCCTGGCTCAGCGCTTACCTTTACTCTTTGAAGTCATCATCATCCGTTAACTTGTAAGTAATGATGTGCTATAAATATTTTTTTTTACTTACTATAAGTTTTTGTAGAAAACATTCTAATACGCAGTCGCACAATTACAATCAATAAAATTTGTAAAAAAATTTGCAATTTGTAGCAAATTATAAATGAAGTTACTAACTCCAAATCCATCAGTAATACATTCGAAATTGACTATTAAAATATAAAAATGGTTCCCACTTTATATGCCAAAAACCCTGACAAAATTATTGACCCTTCAATATTTTTTTTTACAAATATGGGATCATAATAAGGAAAACAAATTACTTATGCCAAAGACGTTACCTACACAAGGTGATATTGGCCAACTTGATGTAAATAAAGCTCCCGATGTAGAAAAGGAATTTCATTTCACACTGATAACTTCCTGCTGATGAAATTATTATCACGAACGTAAAAATACAAGAAAACTTCCCGGTGAAGAAATTAACTCAACTAATTAAATTATCTTGTCAATCTGTCCATCACCGATAATCCGCAGGATTTCGAAATTTGCTTTTTTTTTAAATTTTTATAGTGAATACCTCACAAGAGTCCCAACTGCTCCCGTCTGGAGCCAGTGAGACTATGGCATCCCCAATTGGGGGATGTTGTGAGGCTGAAGGTAAGTGGGGAAGGGAAAGAGGAAGGTGGGGAAGTACCTGGTTATTCAGATCTAGTCACTAAAGACGGCTAAAGCCATTTGGAGCAACGTTTCAATTCTGAATGGTGGTCTTACACCAGGGCGATACTGGTAGTATCTTACACTCTGCTGTAAGGCGAAAAGGATTTTTTTACGTCCTTTATTATTTATCCGTTTTCTATGGATGTTATTGATGGTTAATAGATGGCATTGGTTGTCAATGCGGTTCCAGTTATTCGGATACTTATCCGGAACCAGCTACTTTAGAACCGGTTCTTTAAAAGGAAAAAAGCCGTGGGCCGGTTGTTATAGACTTTATGAATAATTATTCCGAGAGCGTTTTGTCACTGTATCATTTATATTTTGTAAATATTGCAAAAATTAACCAGCTAAATAGAAATAATCATATCAACAGTTCCAATGACAGCGAAGGAGTCGGTTCCATGAGACCGTGACAGGAATATCGACCATCCCTATAAATGGATATGTCAGATTATGAAAATATTCAGCGTTTCCTTCACTTCCTTCTCGTCAGTAATTTTTGCTCCGCCTTAAAGTGATATTGAATGAAATACACAATAATTGTGTTAAATTTACACCACTTTTTACTGATATGAACTGTTCATATGGAGAAGTTTTGTTATATACCTTTCTTATTCTTAGCTCAGAATAATTACCATCACACAACTAGACTAACACAACAGTGCCATGGATCTTCCCAACCCAGAGAGTGTATCCATAAAGAGTGAACCATGGTCGCAAGAAGAAGGCTCAGGTGAAATGGAGTATGTGGATATACAAATCGCCCTTCAAGATGTGAAGAAGGAATGTTTGCCGTTTGCCAAAAGTGTTCAGCCAACTAGTAAGTTGCATTGCATATATCACAAAGGTGTTTCAGATGGAAGTAGTTAGGACAACTACTGGTTTTCTACTTCCATTCTATTGTCCATCGGTACTTTTGATTTTATCTTTGAAATATTGCTTTTACATGGAACTGACAGACTGACATTTTTTATCTTGTTATGCCCTCAAGCTTTTCTTATTTTCTTAAGCTGTTGCTTTTTGTTAGTAAAGTAAATCATCTCCAAAACTTATTTTCATTGGTAAGATAATATATGTAACATTCTCAATCCAAACCCAACATTTCGCTCCACTAAAAGAGATTCAAATCTCTTATGTACAACCGATGGTAAATCACACATTTTTGATTACTAACAAGAAACAAATGTTAAATCGCTGTCCAACAAACAACATCAAACAAATTATAAATCTAAACCTTGAGAACGGGACGCTTAGATGATTTGACCAAGGGAAGCACATGAACGAAGAACTTTTTTTATTTTTTTTTTATTTATTTAATATTTGTATGTTTTTTACAATAAATATACAATTTATACATATTATACAGTGTTATAAAGGTGAATAATAATAGCTTTTCCTCACCATAAAGAGACGAGGCTCTTGTGTTTGGTGAGTGAATCCTAGCTCAATTATATGGAATCATGTAAGTAAGTAAATAATATTTTTTCAAAACCAAAGGGATAAGTAAGAAATAGGCAAGATTTATCAATAATACAGTTTCAAGATTTGAAGGAAATAATAATAAGAGTAAGATATGGACTTTTATAGTAGTTTTAGGTAATTTTTTAATTTTATTTTAAATTCCTGAATATCTTAAATATTTTTTAGATATAATGGAAGGATGTTAAAATATGTTATACCTAGATAGAGATAGGTATTTTGTGTGTGCTTTGTATTGAGTTTTGGGATTTTGATAGTTTTTTGATATCTTGCTGATGAATTGAATTGTAAGTTATTTAACTGTATTTCTTTATAAATTTGTAGAATTGAATATTCTTTATATATATTGTCTATTGTGGGTACGTTGAATATTGAAAAGAGAATCTCGGTAGAAAATTTGGATGGTTTTTTCAATATTACTTTAATTATCAATCTTTGAACTATTTTAAGTGGATTTAATATATTGTTATAAGTTCCTCCCCAGCCAATAATACCATATTGTAATATAGATTGTACAATTGCATAGTACACTCTTTTTAGGTTTTCTAGTCTAAGAATATTTCTAAGTCTTATAAATATATAAATACATTTTCTAATTCTTTTGACAAGTTCACAAATTTGTTTTTTCCATTTAAAATGTTGATCTATATATATACCAAGATATTTAATTTCAGAAGTTAGACTAAGTATAGAACATTCTTGATTGCAATTAGTTCTGTTACATTTAAGTTGATGTATTATAATTTTTAATTCTGGTATTAATTTAAATTTGTTGATAGAGAATGGGATACATTTTGTTTTTTCAGTATTTAATGAGAGGAGGTTTTTATCGAACCAATTTTTTAGTATATTAATATCAGTATTTGCTAAGTTATTAACATTATTCCAATCAGTACCTTCAATTATTATGACAGTGTCATCAGCATAAGATATTATTTTTCCATTTAATCTTTGATTGAATATGTCATTTACATAAATGATAAACAGTAACGGTCCCAGGACTGTACCTTGAGGTATGCCGAAGTGACTTGTTTTTTGTTGACTAAGTACATCGTTGATTTTTACGACTTGAGGGCGTTTGAAAAGGTAGCTTTTTATCCATTCTATAGCTGTACCACTTAATCCAATATTTCTGTATTTATTTATTTATTTATTTAGACGCCGTAAAAGGCTTTTACAATATACATGATTTATGTTTACAGTGGTTCACAGGAGCGAAACAGTATTATGTTAAACAGAATAATTACTGAGAAATTATGTTGAAAATTAAACAAGAATAACATCTGGTATACATAGGTACAATAGCATTTTTATTTTCAATCCGTACAGTAGTTTAGTATTGAGGTTATTGTTACCTTCAATATTGAATTTGGTTGTATGTAGATTACATAATCGTTTGTAAATTAAAAAAAAAAATCTAAGTTTGGAACTAATTTTGAAAACAATTTCCTTTGTACTGGAAATATCTCAGCGTTAATGACAGGAGAACTGTTGTAATAAAATTCACATGCAGAAAAACCAATTCTAGATAGTTACTTTTATACTTACTTAAACTGTATTTTTAACAACTATTTCTATTCTATCAGAAGATTTTTTTTTAAATTTGCCTCTTACGTAGATACAAAACTAGAGAAAATAAATACTTAAATACTTGAAAATATTGATCAAAAAAATCTTAGAATTTCAAAAGACAACCGAATTTTTTTGTCAAAAATATGGTGATAATTACTCGCTTAGACTCCATGAATGAGGTTAAGGAGAAATTGAGAGCTTAAAAAATGATTTGGCAAATAAAGGTAAAATTATTAAACATCTGGAAACTTAGAACAGTCGAACCTTGATGACTGTATTGAAATAATAGGAATTGAGAAAAATACTGATGAACATCCCAAAGTAAAAGCTATAAAACTACTAGAAAATGCTAATCTCAAAATAAGTTCGCAGGATATTATCCGGCAATATGACAGAAGACCAGAAGTCATCCGAAAAAAAATCCTCTAAAAACAAGAGTAAAATTATTAGCCAACACGAAGGTGATTTCAAACCGTGAGAAAATGACATTCTTACGAGAATCATTCACTCTTTATCTTAAGTAAATTAGTTTGGAAAGCCAAAATAAAGGGAAAAGAATTAAAATATAAATGTAGGTTGTTTAAAAACGGATCCATTCTAATGAAAAAAGATGAAGACAATAAAGGAAATAAAACGCGAAGATGACCTCAATAGAACATTATAGAGGTCGAATAGTTAAAGGCATCACAAATATTAATAGCATTAAAAATTGAAACTTGCAAAGTTTTCTTTACATGGAAGCTTAAATAAAATAAAAAAAAGTGTATGAAATTTCCCAGACTCACACAGTTAATTTCCTTCACTGAGTGCACCGCTTGACTGTACATCTATACAAAATAAGGAAATCATTTTATGTGGGGACATAAATATTAATACTTTGGATTGAAGTAATAAGAAAATACATCTCACTTTTGGCATTTCATGGTTTCTACTACCATTTCTAGCTGTATTATATAATGAAAATCTAAACTTGAACCACATGGAACTATCTTTACTACTAATATAACAGATCATGGTGCAATATTGCCGCGATTTAAGAGCTTCATATTAAATAAAATAGCCAATGATAATGAAAAAATAAAAACCGTTGCAGATGACAATCAAGGTATTAAGGAAGGAATTATGGAAATCAGTCCTGTCATCAAAATATGTTAGTCCAGCTACTAAAACAAATTTCAAATAATCTCCCATACGCTTTATTCAGCTGGGGAGCAGCATACCAAACAAATCTACTCCCTGTTGAAATTGTACAACGTCTGATTATAAAAATAATATTAAAAAAATGAAGAGATTATCCAACACACCTAATTTTTGAAGAATATAAAGTATTAAAATTTAATGACCATGTCCGAAAAAACATAACAATTCAAATAATAAAAGAAAAACAAATTCACAGCTTTTTAACCTAAAATCGTACTCGTCCAAAACCTATATTTCCAACACAAAAATGTTACACCACTTTTGCTCAACATCATTACATCTATCTAGGGAAAAAATACTTCAACAGCCTACCTGAAAACATCAGATCAATCGAAAACATACTAATAGCAATTTAAGAGAAGTTTAGTGTAAAAATACCACAATGATAAAACTATCTTCTTAATTAATTATGAATTTTAATTTTTGTCCATTTATATATTATATATTACTAAAATATTATTTAAAATTTATATTATTTAAAATTTCCTTGATTCATAATTATAAAAATTAAATTTTCTTCATCCTGATGCCCAACACTGTTTTAAAAACAAGCGCCAGCTTCTATAAAAAATAAAAATAAAAAAAACAAAAACTTTGAAAAGTAGTTTTATGGATTATCTTAATTTGCATTGCAATTTACATTAATTTACATATGGATTATCTTAAAGTACATTGATGAATTATTTAATATAAAATTTAAAAATGTTTTTCTGATATATATCGACATTATTTACTTACCTACTGCGAGTAACTTATCAGGAGCTTTGTTGAATAGTATTTTTCAATCCGACATAATAATAAAAAAATAATAAATTATCACTTACTATATCCCATCAACGCCGAATTCAATATTTACACACATTATTTATTGTTTTGTTATTCCAGGTAGCATTAATCTGGAGACTGTACCCATCAAGGAAGAACCAGGACACCGAGAAGAAGATGCAGAGGGAATTCCTTATACAGTGATAGAAATAAACCTGCCGGACGTCAAAAAAGAATGTTCACAACCCTCTAAAAGAGCCGCAGGTAAAATTGATTTATGTTTTTCTGAATTCGTTTTAATAGATATATTTATTCAATATACACTTATTTATTCAGCTTCACCGCCTTCTTTTTCAGACCTAATAACGGATCTGAAGACGCATTATGGAGAAAAACTTCATAAATGTTCCCAATGTAACTTCTCCTGTTCATTCAAATCACGTTTAACGGTGCACTTACGCACCCATACTGGAGAAAAACCTTATTCATGTTCCCATTGTAACTACTGCTGCGCAGACAGTTCAAGTTTGATGAGGCACTTTCGCACCCATACTGGAGAAAAACCTTATTCATGTTCCCAATGTAACTTCTCCTGTTTATTCAAATCACGTTTAACGGTGCACTTACGCACCCATACCGGAGAAAAACCTTATTCATGTTCCCATTGTAACTACTGCTGCGCAGACAATTCAAGTTTGATGAGGCACTTTCGCACCCATACTGGAGAAAAACCTTATTCATGTTCCCATTGTAACTACACGTGCTCACAAAAGTCATGTTTAACAGCGCACTTACGCGTCCATACTGGTCTGAAACCTTATTCATGTACCTTATGTAACTATTCATGTTCTCGTAGGGAACATTTAAAAATTCACAATTTTACTCATACTGGACAAAAACCTCATTCATGTCCGCATTGTAATTACTGCTGTTCAGACAAATCAAGTTTAACAAGGCACTTACGCACCCATACTAGAGAAAAACCTTATTCATGTTCCCATTGTAACTACACGTGCTCACAAATATCAAGTTTAAAAAGGCACTTACGCGCCCATACTGATCTAAAACATTAATAATTTTCCTACTGTAACTATTCATGTTCTGGAAGGGGACATTTAAAAAGTTACAGTTTTACTCATACTGGAGGAAATCCTTATTCATATTCCCATTGTAATTACTCCTGTTCAGTCAAATCTGATTTTACAACCCACTTACACACCCATACTGGGAAAAACTTTACTCCCATTATTACAACTCCTGTTCAGAAAAATCAAAATTAACTAGACACTTTCACATCCATAATGGAGAGAAACCTTATTCATGTACTCACTGTAACTACTTCTATTCACACAAATCAGTTTTAATAAGGCACTTTCTCACCCATACTGGGGAAAAGCCTAATTAATGTCCCATTGCAATAGCTCTTTATTCTCGTAAAAAAACTATGGATGATCGTATTCACGTATGAATAAATAAAAAGATTGATTCACACTTAAAAAACTTTATGTAAACACTATCCGAAGGTTGCGGGTTCAAATCCTGGCGATTGCATGATAAGAATTTCAAAGAGATATGCCGTGCTGAGATTGGTCGAAAGTTCGGCGGCCATCATGGGATTTCTTCCGGGTGGTAGAGAGGGGGGTCCACGTAAATACTGGGTTGCTTCCTAGGCGGAGGTCACTTCATAGGTTGGTGGCTCCGAGTGAGGTGGTGGATGGTTATTTTTAGATGTGTTTCAGGTTCTGCTATTATATTTCTACGTAATTATCTTGATTAATCACATATAATACATCATTTTATTGAGTTATTTTGATGTATAATTTCCAAATGTGTCGGCGGCACGGTATCAAGCGGTTTCGGGGTTTGAGTGTTTTTGTGATTTTGGCGTAAATATGAATTCCCTTGAAATATTCTGGAGGTCTGGATACGTATGATACAACACTCTTCCCAAAACCTTCTCGCAACGTTTACCAACATAGAGATTAAACAGTTCCCTTGTGCGCACACGGCACACGAAGAGTCGCTCTCGTTAAGTGTCAGTTATCTCATAAAAATAAATATACATGACATAACAGCGCATGTTGGTTCGATATATGAGCATGTCCAAGCAAACACCTGCAGTTTTATTTTCGATCATATGTTGTGTCTATATAATAGTTATGGATAAACTTGTCGAATTCAGCTGCACGTATTAAAAAAACATATAAATAGCACTTGGTTTCAACTAAATTACTACAAGAAATAACTATTTATGTGTTGGGGGGGAAAGTAAAACATGCATTAAAGTTCAATTTTTTCTCAATCAAAGTTAAGTTTGAAGGTTAAGAACTAAGCATAAATTACTAAAAAAACCCAAACTAAACCCTAAAAACCTATTTTGTGCAAGTGCAACTTAAATACACGTCTCCATTACATATTTAATTTAAAATCAAGTGTTATTTTTTTTTAAAGTTACCTTTGCATGCAGCGGAATTCGACTATTTTACCCAGTTATGTACCAAAAAGACAACGAAATACCTGAATTGTTTACGGAAGTGGATTCCGGAGGTTCTGTTTTGATCAAAGGATAATCTATAGCGACTTCCGTGCATATGACAGAAACACTCTCTTCCGTACTTGTGCCAGGTTCCACCTTAATAGCGGTGAAATCCATGCTTGTACTTAAGACTTTGGTGGTTCTGTTTTACTTTTACTTTACGAGTTTGAAGGATTTCTTGACAGAAGGAGTGATTGTTTTAGTAAAAGGTTTACAAATTGACGAAATGGACATTAAAGCGTCATATATTTTTTTTTTTTATGTGTGTATTCAGTTTTTTTTGTACATTATTTTCTCTTACTTAGATCTTACGAAACTGATCAATCAGTTTAATTGTAAGAAATCTCTCACTTTTTCTATTTATTAGCTTATAATAATATATTTAATTTCAACTTGATATCTTGATCCACAATATTAATTATTTTTATGTTTGACGGAGGTAGAACGATCTAATTTTCGTTTTTATTTTTGAATAACATGTCTCATTTTTAATATCTTCTGGTAATGAGTTAAATAATTTCGGAATTTTATGTCTTTTTGTTCTATCTCCGTATACATTTTGCGATATTTTAATAATGAACATTTGTGTTTCTCTATGCCTAGTAGGGTAGTTATGGTTTACAGGTTTTTTGAATTCTGTGTTCCAGAATTCATCTAGCGTTAGTTGGTAATCTATCCTACTATGTATAGAGAGCACATTACACAAAGAAAACATTTTTTATAATCGCCTTCACATAATTCAATTTTTTTTTTGCCTGATATCAATTTTAGGAAACGGATTTGTAATTGTCCTATTTTATTTAAGTACGTTTTATACGTTAATCCGTAACTATTTACTCCGTATCCTATAATTGATTCCGCTAATGCATTATATATACAGTATAATATATTTTTATTAACAAAGTTTTTTAGGTGATAAAATTTCCCTAAAATGGATCTTAATCTATTACATGTGATTTGACCAGTTAAAATTGACATCTATTGTAAGACCAAGGTATGTATATTGGTATACTTTTTCTATGCTTGGGCATTTACATGGCAGAGATTGGTTTTTTGTGTGAAAACAATCGTATGAATGACTTTTTATATGCAGTTCTTTATCCTGACAACTTGCATATGGAGAGTGTATAAGCATATAACATAGACCGGTCAGTGGTTGAGTGGGCATAGCGCTTGGGTCTCACCCGAGCGTCGCGTGTTCGATTCCTCGGCTGGCTAAGTCCTCCATCACAACACAAGCAACATTTTCGGCTTTCTGTGGTGGTAGTAGGAGATTTTCAAACATTGTTGGGTTATTCGTAACCCGGGAATGTTTGTCTTTCTTTATAAAAAATTTAAAAAAATATATATATTTTGTTTTTTTTGCGTTAATAATAATTCCATTGTCATGGGACCATTTAATTATGTTATTTAGGTCTGTTTGTAAAAATTCCTCAATTTTCTGTAGATTTCTGTCAGCACATATGATGCAAGTATCATTTGCAAACATGTAACATTTACAACGTTTTATTACGTTAGGTAAACTGTTTACTTGCATAATATAACACGTAGGTCCCGATATCGACCCTGTTGCTACTCCAGTGTCTGTTAACATTTCATGTTAACAGACACTGGAGTAGCAACAGACTCATACTGGAGAAAATCCTTTCCGTGTGCAAATCTTCCTTTCTCAAAAGAGAAAATTTTCAAATCACTTACTAACTCACGGCTGAGACAATATTTTTTTATGTGCTCACTGCAACTATTCATCTTCACGAAAGGTTTGTAGTGGTACGCCACTACTCGAGTCGGACGGTGTCAAGTACTACGTAGTACGCAGTACCAAGCGCTAAGGCACCTAGGCCGTCATAGAATATAATGGGAATTTCGGCCGTTGCCTAGAGATTGTTTTGGCAATATTTGTAGCCATAGCAAAACAAAAAAAACACTGTTCACAAAACAGACTGGAGTAACCATGGTGGGTACCCTCTCTGTGCCGATGCGGAGGCGCTAAGGTGCGTGAACCATGGTGGGCACTTTTACCCGCGCTGGTGCGGGGATGGTAAGGCGCGTGCTGCTCCGTAGTGTCTTTACCAATCACCCATCTTTTAGATGGGGTTACCGGTGGGTAGGGGTAACAAATCACGTCGGAGTCACCACTTTGGGGATCTGGTAACGAGATAAATGAAAGATGTGGTTGTTGTGTCACAGTGTTTATTTGGGTGAGTCAGTAGCGCAGTTGTGGGATGACTCCGGACCGATGATGATGATGACAGGTGTCAAAACTTTGTTTTATACGGGTTTATTGGAAATGAAGTTTTTTAAATACCCCTCCGAAAATCCACACTGCCTCCTCCTCCAAGAAATCCGATTTGATGGCAAAAATATATGATCACGTTAATAATAAATAAACAGAATTAAAGAATAATTGTGTTTATTATGATAAATAAAACTTTAAAATTTTAATCTTAAGGCGATTTAACCAGCGGACGAGAATTCAAATTTCGTTAAAAGACGGTCTTGCGATCGGACGTTTTTTTAGACTGAGACAGAAATACCGAATTCATTCCGCTGCGAGCCGTATACTCGCGCGGCTGTGAAAACTACAACATGGTTCCGATGAAATAACAATTATTGTTGTTAAATTCTTGGTTGTAGCTTTCTTCATAAGTAGTTACATACATATTTGTAAATTATACGTCGGAGTGCGTAAACATAAATAAATACAAATGCAGTTTGTTGACATGGTAGATATAAAATATGTAGGTATTTATTTTTTTAAATATTTTACACGAGTTTTCCAAAGGTGAGTAAAAATCTTTTGTTTTACTTATTTATTCGTTTGTCCGAAAGGTATTACCGATAAGTTTTATTTCTAATACTTATCTTTAAAGTTTTACTTGATTTGATATGTATGACATTGAAAAGAGGGTTTATTCCTTACAACTGAAGTAGTATATATATTAAAACTAGGTTTTATTTCCAACTATTTTCTACGGTACCTACCTACATAATATATAGTTATGCGATTGCATAATATTGTATTGCTTTCATGTATTTGTTTTCATGATTAACGGAGCGACCTGACTCGTCTAATTTTCGAAATGTTATTAAATTCACGAGTAAATTTCGATTGAAAAATCATAGGTTAGTATGTAAAAAATAAACTTGTTTTTTTTTTCCTAAAACAAGAAGCTCAATTCACAATATGACATTATGAAACTGACAAAATGTAACACAAAAAATATTAAATATGTTGAATTATACCAATGTAATAGTGAATTGGACAATAAAATAAAAAATGAACAAAAAAATGATTTGAATCGCACATCACGAATCGAAATTCATTTGGTTTGTGGCACTTTTTGACTACCAATCACAAACAGTTTCACGTACTTTGGCATAAGTTTTAACATTTATACATGAAAAAACGATGAAAGACATAAACTCCTGTCCATAGTTGATTATTTTCCCTGGAAATTAAACAATACAAAATTATCGCCAAGCGTTATAAAAAATATGTGCTTATTCGGACTGATTCTTTCGAACGACCCTGTAGCATATAAGTACGTACAATGTACACGGATAATTAAATATCACTAACCTTTGTTTTTTCTGAAAATATATCTCCCACGTACGTTTTTGATGTCGTAATTTGTGCTATCTAATAAAACTTTTTTCCGAGGGTATTTTCCTCCTCATTTTTAAGCGAGGAATTTCTTTAAAATGTTATCAATTAGACTGGCGTGGAATAGACGTCCGCTCGCCGCCCTGTCGCAGCGGGGAATGATTCGGCTTGCGCCGGGGTAATCACAAACAACAAACGCGAATCGAAATTAATTACTATTATATACTGTAAGAATATATTTTTTGGTCATAAATTATTTCTAATGTTTCAATAATGTCTTGGTAAATTATTTTTCTAAAAGAATCTGAACTACACCAATTTGTAAGACCATAAATAAATAGTCCGATTGAGGGATTTTCGTCACAAAACGCGGGCTCGGATTTATTTATTAGTAATTTTATTTGAAATAAAAAAAAATTCTTATACATACTTATGATAGATAATTTATTGATTGTTTATACTGTATTATTATATGATTTGAAATATTTGTTGTATAATACAACTTCACCTTTGAAAATGCAACAAATCTGCGCATCGTCCAACGGTAACACTTTATTATGATATGAAAATAATATAATTTTTCAAAATTTTACATCTTACTTTACAAGGTAAAATAACGATCTTTCGAAATAAATTTGTATTTTTTTCTAGAAAAGTGTCCATACGTCTAAAAGTGGCCTCAAAAATGCCAAATTTCAGGTCGAGTCTACCTATTTCGCCTTAAATCTACATTTTTTCTACAAATATTTTTTTTTCAATCTTAAACCTGTGATAAAATTTTCATGTGCATGTTGTATTTTTTTAAGTATAGTAGTATTCAGCGACTTTTCTTCAACCGGGGGCAATGGGATCTATCGCCATATATCCCTATATATCCCTGAAACCTACTTAAATAGTTGAAACTTTAAACACAAAAGAAAGAAATACAATACATACAACAAAAGTGTTTCGGATTTTTTCAATCTCAAGATTAGAAAAGCTTCCACAGACAAACTGACGTCCGCTCCGCGACCTTACTTGTGATTTACTAAAACATGATGAATGAATACATACACAATAAAACACAATACACCATACTTGAGTAAGGCGCTGCTGCCGCTGAGCATTGACCATGCGCAGTGCGCATAACGCAGTCGGGGGACGTCATCGAGCTTTCTCCCTTGAAATCCGTATTTCTTGGATTCGGATTCGTTCGCTAGGAATTCCGCCCTACCGAGTAAATCACAAAGAGTTTGGTGATAAACTTTAAAATCCCCTTTTAAGAATTCGTCGGTTTGCTAGCTTCAAATGGGAATCGCGCACGTTCAAATTAACTTTGACGATAATTTTGCAAGATACGGCACTATTTTTATTATTATATAATAGCTGGCGTGTACCCAACGTTGCTAGACTTTTCTCTTCTTTCAATGAATATAATATCTATGTATACATTTATACCTTCCCAAAAAAAATCTCTAAATGATAGTGAAAACCCTATCAAACTCGGTTGCAAATAGACGCGGAAAGTGAATTTGTTTTATATTATTTAGAGATTAGTGGGTTTTATCATGGCATGCGTTTAGGAGATAATATAACATATAATTCCACTCAAAAATCGAAGATGGCCGTTAAAATTTAAAATTTAAAGTATATCGCGTATTAATAAGAACTTTAAGGGGACAATGATTATTTTTTTTAAATTTTATATTTATGAAACTACTAGCTGAAGTTTACCCGGTGTTGCTCTTCTTTTAATAAATATAATATCCATGTATTATATATGTAAACCTTAAGAATGTAATTCTCAAAATGATAGTGAAAACCATATCAAACCCCGTTACATAGTTCCGTCTGTGACTTTGTTGTTTACTATTTAGAAATTATACATTGATATATCTAGAGAGATTTAAAAAAATATATTTCGTATTTAGACAACTGTATAGGTTTATGACTTTGTGCATTGTGCTGGAGCCACTGGTAGTATTCGTTGGGGCCTTAAATGGAACGTCCATTAAATGCTTTGGATGAAGTCGAAAATCGCATCATATGAAAGGTCGTTTTGTCAAGTGTGCGAGCATGTGACTTTGTAAATATCTTTTTTGCGAACCTGAATAATTGCAGTATGAGCAAGAGAATATTTTTTCTCCACTGTGAGCAATCATGTGACTTTTTAAGTTTTGTTTTCGTGAACATGAAAAGTTGCAGTGAGAACATGAAAAGGGTTTCTCTCCACTGTGAACCAGCATATGACCTTTTAGAGTACTACTTTGTGAGCATGAAAAGTTACAGTATGAACATAAATGCGGTTTTTCTCCAGTATGGGTGCGCATGTGCACTGGCAAAGATGATTTGCGCGAGCAGGAGTAGTTACAAAGCGAACACGAGAATGGTTTTTCTCCACTGTGAGTCAGCATATGCCGCAAATAATTTCCCTTTAGTGAACATGAATAGTTGCAAGCGGAGCATGAGAAAGGTTTTTCTCCAGTATGGGTGCGCAGGTGCGCTGCTAATACCGAGTTGCGTGAGCAGCAATAGTTACAATGTGGACATGAGAATGGTTTTTCCCCAAGATGCGTTTCCAGGTCTGTTATTGTATCTGAAAAATGAGCGAATGAATAAGAATATAAGATGAAATCGTAAAAACAAATGTTTTATATTGTGCGGTTTGTTAAATCAAATTGGCTTTACCTGCTGCGTGGGTGATTCTTTCAGAGTACTCTAAGCATTCCCTTTTAACGTCCGTGAGGTGAATGTCGATATCAGTACAAGTCACTTCTTCGTCTCGGGATCCTGGTTCTGCCTTTATGGCAACAGTCTCTCTATTAATATTACCTGGAATATCAAAATAGCAATAAAATTGACGTGCCGAGAGAATCGCAGTAGCCCTTTCTCAAAAGATGGGTGAGTTATGTGTAGATCATAACGATATTTTTTTTTTAGTTTTTAAAATTACAAATTTGCTTTAAGGGTTGATTTTTTGGTTCTTACAATCTGTCATGTGGTGTTCTTCAAAACATTCCAGGCATTCCGTTTTAATATTTGGTACTTCTATTTCTATATATTGTGTAGAGGTTATTAAACTGTCTCCATCTTGATTCTCTGACTCGATCTTGATGGTGACATCATCTGGGCTGGGTAGGTCCATGGAACAACTGTGATAGCTATCAGCTGTTATCCTTGAAAATTCATTTTAATTTCTGGCAAACTTCCTGGAAAACGAATGTTAAATTATTATAGACATCGAAAATAATTTAAACAATATAAATGAATTTTACGAGTTATTGCAATAATAATTTAAAATAAGAACAGTGGTCAAGGGGTCTCGACCCGACTAGTAATCTGCAGGTGGCGAGCTTAATTCCCGACGTGCTCAAGTAAATTTTATTCGATTAATTTGTGTTATTTCACAATTTATTGATTAAAACTATTATAGGGTATATTTGCGGAACGTTCTAGAGTGGATGTTACTCTCAGTATCGCCCTGGTGTAAGACCAACATTCAGAATTGTAACATTGCTTGAAAAAGCTTTAGCTGTATTCGGTGACAAGATATGAATAACCAGGTACATTCCCACCTTCCTTTTTCCCATCTCTTTCGCCTCCCGACGTATCCCAATTGAGGATGCAATACTATCACTGGCTCCAGACGGTTTGGAGCAGTTGTGACTCATTTGCAGTATTCACATTAAAAATGGTTGGTATTCTTAAGTGATTTGTTCTTTTTGTTTCAAGTACGAGGGATTAACATCGCGGAAGTTGGAAATAATTCTTCCTAGACATTGGTATATTATTATTATACGAAAATACATATGATTACACGATCTTTCAACTTCAATTTGTCATTCTTACATAATTGCCGAGTAAGCGAAACAGTTGAGAAGTCAACTAAGATTACTATTTTCATACCTTTGAATATAAAATACGATAAACGCAAGACGCAGACCTGTCAAACATGAAAGCAAAAAACACACTTTTTCAAACCTTACGAAAGTAATGATTACTGTATTAGTGTTTAATCGAACTCACCTTTATCACATTAAAGAGTTTTCAGTCATTAACTACAGAATAACTTTAGCCGCGACAATGTCACAAAGCATGCACAAAGCAACTGGATTTTTTACTAACCACAGATAATCAAGAACCTTTGGTTATTTTGACGATTAATTCTCTCGTCTACATAAATATTTTTCTATGACTATGATCGGTGGACCTCACGGTGTCTTGTTTATGACCTCACATGAGTTGTACATCTATGGACATCATTTCGTTACGTTCAAAAAGGTTGGTCGATTTAATTTTATAAGATTACGGTAATATTGATTGATTGATAAATAAGTAGGTAATGTAATGTCTGTTACATTTATGGTGCTGCCACACGCAAAGCTCACATCAACAGATAATATAAAGCACAATAGCGCTCGCCATACAATCCCATACAGACCCGACACACGTAAAAAGATAACGCGCTATAAGTGTGGTTCTGAACTTCGCTAACCGAATTTATTTTACGTATCCGCTCCCGAAGCGATATTTAAAAAGTTATGCGTCCCCCTCTCCGCCGTAAAAAGGAGAGGGGGTCATTTTAATTACGGAGCTACCAACTAAGTTCCGTGTTCCCTTAGTAAAGTTGTCACTTTGACAGATGAAATTATGTTCCTCGGCCGCTCTCGAATTCAACTGACCCCCTCTCCTACCATATGAAGAAATATTTGATAGCGTCGTGTGTCGGTAGAAAAGATGATGCGCTGTACATTAACTTTTGATGTGAGCTTTGCGTGTGGCAGCAGCTTTATCGACGCATGAGCTATGGGATGTTTTCGCACGATTTTTGTCGCTAGGTGTCGCATTTGAAAGACAGTCCCATTAACTTGTCAGAACTGTCAAATATCATTCTTTTTCTACGCCATTTGGCACAATTTAAAGTTTTTATCAATGTTACTAATAATGCCGTCAACTTGTTGTTGTGTTCCAATGTGCAATAATAAGGATGGAGATATGTTTCCAATAGAGGATTTGAAGAAGAAATAGTAGATTAATCAAACGTTTGAATTGGGTGACGACAATTACTTGTCGTCTGTAATCTAATTTTAGGGACAAAGTCATTTAATATACCTAATATATTTTTAATTTTCTCGGTATTGAATCGTGAATTTAAAGGAAAAGTATAATATTACTTAGAAAATGCAAAGAACGTTGGCAAACTTGTCGAATTCCCTGCATGCAAAGACTCTTTAAAAAAACAACACTTAATTTCAACTTCTCAATCTAATGGACACAACTATTTAAGTCGGGGGTTTATTAAGTCGCACAAGCACAAAATACGTTTATAGGGTGTTAGTTTGGGTTATTTTAATAATGTATGCGTATTTCATAACCTTAAAACTTAACTTTGATTGATAAAAAATGGAACTAAATTGCATTTTTTACTATCTTCCACCACATAAATGGTTATTTCTTGTAGTAATTAAGTTGAAACCATGTACTATTTATAATTTTTTTTTTAATTAAGCGTGCAGCGGAATTCGACAAGTTTGTCGAAACATTTAACGAAGAATGCAAACTATAATTGTTACTGGAAATGCATCTGTCAATATTTTGTTTCGCTTTCTTTCCCCGTTAAAAATATTTGTTATAAATGATTATAATACGTAATAGACAATATTTTTGTTGACAGTTATGTGTTATTTTTAACCATACTAGTCTGGAAGTAGTCTATACATTATTTTCAGGTGGAGCCATGGTATTTACCATTGATACAAAAGCTGCTGAAAAGTGAAGTTCCTTCAATATGTCCCTGGAAAAAAGCAGAAAATTTAAGTAATAATTAGACGGAAATTTGTGGAGTTATTTTTATTTATTTTAAAATTTACGAAGTTCTTAGTGCATCAGTGCTGGAATATTTGAGACCATCTTGAAAATATCCCGGCTTCTTTAGGTCATTTAGTAGGTATTTTCATCTGTGAAGCCAGTAGAATTATTGAAGTTATGGTTCTTACCGTAGTCTTTAAAAGGTTTTCACTCAGATTTAGGATAGGACAACCGCCCACTCAGAAAATGCCCAATTGTCAATATATTATATTTGTAATATGTTATAAATATTCTGTCTCGTTTGCGTTCTAGGATAAAGTATAATTGTTTATATACAATGGTCGATTCTCCCGCCAAGTGTTAACCGCCAGAACTGGAAGAAACTAGCGCTGATGCAGAATATGGTGAACTGTACACGAAAGTAGAAATATCTTATCCTAACGCAAAAAATGAAAGATCGGAGTATTCAAATGATATTGGTCGACGCGCAGGTATACGTAAAAACTTATTTATTTATTTTTACTCGGTTTTTCTCAAATAGATATAACAATTACAATTTTTTTCTCAGACATAGGATACATTAATTTTCAAACATCTTAATAAACATAAAAAAATTAAAACATTTTGTGAAAACTAACTCAATTGACAAATACTACAAAAAAAAAGAAACACAAACAGAGACGCAGGTAATACATAATAAAATTAGCGCAAGGTATTTTTTTTAGCAAAAACAACATTTTTTCTGAATCCGTAAAAATTATCTATGAAAATATCTACTTCAGCACACCCTATCTGATTATATAGTCGACGTAAACATATATTAGATCAGTCAGCTGCCTTTTAGTTTTAAGTATAATAATCTTGAAGTATTGAAGACGTACGTCATTATTTATTAATTTTAGGTTTATGAATATTTTGTCAACGTCTTCCCAAAAGTTTTCAATTGAGATGCCGTATGACCTTTGCTAAAGGAAGCTCTGATGGCAATAGTTCTAACAATATTCTGCAGTTCCAATGCATAACCGTAGTTCTGAAAGTAAAGTTTATCATCTGTATTACATAAAAAAAGACAGAACATCAAAGAACAAATCGCAAGTGCGCCCCCCACTGTTTAATTTGGCAGCCACCTTTGGTCTGGGGCCCCAAAATTCCAGAAAAACCCTTAAATATACACAAATAGTTACATACAATTACAAAGATGTATTCAGATATAGGATACATTAATTAATTAAATAACTTAGAAGCCCCTGCCATTCTTCACTAATCCCTGGTCACGCCTCCACCCCCACTTTGACACTTTATAATGTTCACTCATTGTTTCTTATGTAAAGTTAGCATTATACCCGAAAATAAATCACTAGAATTCTTTTGGCCGTGAAAATGTCAAAACATAAATCTAAAATTATTTAATTTATTTTTAATATATAACCACAAAGTTGGCTGCATTAAAAAGTATGATTTATTCATTTTACAGATTCTCACCCTATGATGGAAGAGGCCGAAGAAGACATAACGAATCGCTTTAAAACGTCTGGCGCGTTGGAAAAAAATAAACGCAAGGATATCACAAATAAAAAAGATTTCGACAAGCGTTCAATCCCCAAACACAACAACGAAAGAAAATTCGTCTGTAGCCTGTGCAGTGCTGCCTTTAATCGTGGGAGTCATTTAAATAGGCATTTTCTCACGCACACTCGAGAAAAACCCTTTGCATGTGATGAGTGCAATTCTACATTTATCATAAAGAGCTCCTTAAATAGACATATTCTCACACACGGCGGAGTAACACGATTTCCCTGTGATCAGTGCAGTTCTACGTTTAAGCATAAAAGTCATATGGAGAGGCATATTCTCACGCACACCAGGGAAAAACCATTTTCGTGCGCACAGTGCAGTTGTGTATTTTCTCAGAAAAGTAGTTTAAAAACGCATCTTCTCAAACATACTGGAGAGAGACCTTTTTCGTGTATTATTTGCGGTTCTGCATATCTTACTAAAAGTCATTTGGCCAAGCATTTACTCACGCACGGTGGAAATATACCATCCTCATGATCCTAGGGTAGTTCTGCATTTTCTCACACACGCTGTAGAAAAACCTTTCAAATGTCTAATTTGTGGCTCTGCATGCTGGCGAAAAATAATATAATATTTCGTTTCTGCATTTTTATTGTTTTTGATAGTATATTATGTTAATTATATGACATTAATAAGGTTCTGAATGAAACAACGTGCTTGACTAGACACCGTTAGAGACAAGTAACTAAAGACATGGTATTTTGAGCATTTGAACACCCCTACTTTCAAAATACAGAAATTGTACACATTATTATATGAATTCTTTTAGCATATAACCAGTTCATTATTATGACAGTTAAGATATGGATTTTTACCTTTTACATCTTGACTTTAATATTTAGTTTAGCCTTCATGGGTGTATCAACTGTCTTTCACTCAGTGATATTAAATTTATACAACAACTAATCAATATAGTTATCTTGACTCAAATAACGACTTTATTCTCTTTATCAGTATTCACTTTTATAACATGGCATTGCTTGACGGGTGTATTAACAGTCTTACACTCAGTCATATTAAATTTATTCAACAACTGATCAAAATAGTTAACTTGACTCAAATAACGACTTAATCAGTATTCACTTGTATACCAAGACATTGTTTAATTTGCCCTATGGCATGGGTGTATCAACAGTATTACAGGCATTGAATTTATACAACAACTAATCAATATAGTTATCTTGACTCAAAGTAACGACTTTATTCTCTTAATCAGTATTCACTTTTATAACATGACATTGCTTAATTTTTCCTAAATGGGTGTATTAACTGTCTTTCACCCAGTTATATTAAATTTATACAAAAACTGATCGATATAGTTATCTTGACTCGAATAACGACTTAATTCTCTTTATCAGTATTCACTTTTATACCAAGACATTGTTTAATTTGCTCTAAATCTTTGATTTTGAATTGACTAATAAAAGTTCCCTTTAACAATTCTTTCTCCTTTTTATCATTAGAGAAAATAAGAAAAATCATCGACACACAAAGTTACAATATTTAGATTTTATAACCATTAACTAACATTAAATTATCTACTTTCTTATGGCCTGCCCTTGAGGATTGTTTGAGACCATTATTTATTGGATAATTTGCATAGCGCCGCTTTTGTGAGATATCACCTCAGGGGCGCTTTACAGTTGATGCAGGTATTACAAAAAATATAAATATTACAAAAATAAAGTGAAGTTAAGTTAAGTAAAATGAAGTATATAGGAACAGGTGATATATAATAAATTACCCTGGGCTTAGCAAAAAACTTGCCAGGGCCTTCAGAGTTTCCGAGAATTCCGTTGAAAAATCTGGGGTGCCTTTACCGATCGACGTTCGTTTCGAATGTCCAATATTCACTTTTAAAACACTGCACTCTAATCACACATAAGTTCTAATAACTGGTTATTAAGTTTATTTTTATTTAAGTTAAAATGTTGATTGATTGATTTTAAAAATAATTTCAAAGGGATGTTGCCTCATTTCCCTTGAAAATACTAAAAAAAGCACAATTGCGGTTGGAGGACTGCCACTAAGGGCGCTATACAACTCATATATAGCTTTATGCTTAAGAACTTTAATTTTTCATCATTACAACACTCAAAACAATTTGGCATCTGTATATTATATGGTTTCTTCCAATTCTCGATGAATAAACGTAGTTTTCATATCTAAGTGGGCAGTATCTAGATTAAGTTGCACAAATAAAGCAAATAATAAGACTTTCTCTCCTGTAGTATGTCATACTACAGGAGAGAAAGTCTCAGCATAATCAATACCATTTATAACATTTCTCCAATTAAAAAAAATATATGTATTTATATACGTACATATTTGCTGTGATTACGAATGCCGCTCAAGAGTCCCAACTCCCCAATTCGGGAAATGTTAAGAGGCCATCATACTATTTTATTATGTATTTTTAAAGAAATACAAACATTTCAAAATGTTTGAAAATGGTGTTTTGTAAATTTATATTCGAATTTGACTTTTGTTATCGTGAATGAATAATGCAAATCTTGGAAGTGGAAATTAACGCATTTCCCGACAGCCGATCGAGCTGCAACTCGGCAGAGATACTCGTTGTCGATGAAAATGAATTCTATCAATTGATGGCAATCATGCATACACACGCGGATACATATATGTAGATCCTAATAAGATTAAAAAATATATAAATTCAAACAAAATAGTCGGCTTAGTATAGGTACCTCGTCTTCGTTGTGCTAGTATTTGGATTAGAGAAATACTCTTCTTATGTGAGAGAGTAAGCGAGAAAGAGTACTGAGACTTTTAGTTCTAAATTCAGTGTCAAATCATTTCTCGCTTACACACCTACATAAGAAGAGTGTTTCCCTAATATTCAAAGACTAGGGGAACACTCTTCTTATGTAAGCGAGTAAGCGAGATGCCTATAGATATCCCCTGCCCACGATATGTATATGCAAGACAAGCAAGACTCGCAAGACGTGCAATACTCGCAAGATGGAGAGTTCCTAAGAACAAATATTAAGTACGAAAGTCTGTTTGATATATCTGTTTCAAACATCTGTTCTATTTTATACGCTTCACTTATAATGGAATGCCTCTGCCGCCCGCCATTTCTCTTTACTCGTGCGTTGTGCGTAATATTTCTTTTCCAAATTAATAAAACTTACAAGAGGAAGTTTTACCCCTGTAAATAAATAAGCATTTGAAAATATATAACATGGTTTCGTTTTGTTTCTTATTTAAATAAAGTTGTAACATTGAGAACCAAAGGCTTTTATTTAAAAATATTATTATTTTTTTATTTATATAATAGAATAACTTTTTTATAAAGTATGATTTGGTTATGTGAGCCTCACTGGGTGCTCAACCCGTGCTGAGGCCCCCATTCCATTATTAATATTATGTATTTGTACATTTTCTACAGCCATAACTAGTAGGTAATAAAGCTTTGAGATTGCTTCACAACACGTATTTTATACCTGCTATTAAAGAAATTTGTTTTTGAATGGCTTCTAAAAATTTTAATGCCAATTACAAGTTTGTGCTAATGTGTCCCAAACTGCAAAATGTATACGTGGGGTTTAACTAGTGTGTCCAAAGGCCAGACTTGGCCGACCTTAGCAGTACGATTGTCCCTCGCGCAGATATCAGCTTAGTATGAAGGTGCCAGTCCCTTCAGTCCTTTATTCTGTATTTATAAACTGATCTCTTTCTGTGACTCCTTCTGTGACTTCTGTGAATCGTCAAGGTACGGTATATCCTGGAGATCCCTTGGACACTATATAATATGTATTTAAATGTTAATTAGGCAGACAAGCTCACAAACTTTAATACACTAGGTAGTGTTGCGAAGACTAGAGGTTTAGCAGAATATCGTTGGAAGACATTTTATGGATTGTGTTTATAGTATAAAACCATTCCAGAGACACAGAAGACGGACCGCCAAACAAGTCGGTCTTGACAAACACTCGTTGCCTCATGCGCATTCATGCATCATCTCATACATACTCTTCTGTTCATGGCCCGACTCCAGTATCTGGCTCACTTGATCGAAAATGTCAATCACATGAAAAAAGTTTGTTAAATTATCGAAAAATACACATTTTACAGTTTGGAATAGTTTGTGATACATTGGTCGACAAGAGAAACAAAGTTGTACTTTTTCAATGTTTTTACCAGTTTTTTGGTCATTTTCAATCACTGAATTACGACAATATTCAATGCAGAAAAGGTATCTAAACTTCTTCCCATAAAACTGTTAACTTCATAAATTTTAATCGTTGAGTTTTCGCCCGCCACAGACACTCTTCTTCATACAAATATATTCGTTGAAATCCCCGGCGTTAGCCGAGTTTAAAAAGTTTTTCCTCTTATTTTAAACGTCAAGTTTGCAAACTTTGAACAGGTGGAAGAAGGAGTGGGGTGGTTTTTCTCATACAGACAGTGACCTTCCACTTGACTTGAAAGAAAAGTGTGCAAAATTTTATCTATTCAATCGCTGATTGAATCTGTACATTTGTATAAATCGCCTGTCACAGACACTCTTCTTAATTTAAATATGCTAACAGAAGTCCCCGGCGTTGCCCGGGCTAAACACGGAGTTTTTCAAAATATAATTAGGACAGTTACATTTCTCTTGTTTTGGAGGTCATGTGTGCAAAATTTCATCAATCTCGGATTAAAAGTGTAGATTTGTATAAAATCAAATCCACACCTCTCGCCTGTCACAGACACTCTTCTAAATATAAATATGCTAACAGAAGTCTCCGGCGTTGCCCGGGCTAAACACGGAGTTTTCAAAATCTAATTTAGACAGTTACCTTTCTCTTGTTTCGAAAGTCATGATTTCATCAAATTTCGGATTAGAACTGTAGATTTGTATAAAAATTCCACATACACCCTTCTTTATATAAATAGATTATCGCTTTAGAAAAAACAAATAGGTTGATAACACCACCGACATGTATAGTGTATAGGTATGCATATTTAGTACTTACCAGTTACGTACGTGTATAGTGTATTGGGTTATGTGTATGTGTGAGTGTGTGTGTGTATATGTACGCGCATTGAACAGCTTATTATATCATTGACGTGATGCTCCTTTTAAATATTGGCAGTGAATTCGAGAACATGTCGAAGTAAGATTTAGAAAAATATTATGGGAAATATGAAGAACACGGTTAAGAGGAAGCGACAAGACAAACATGTGCATATTCTTGGTAACCCTTAAATTTTTGGTAATAGGCATTAAAATTGCTTGACAAACGGAGTCTAGAAACGTTCAATTTCAAGCGCAAAACTGGTTTTCATTTATTTTGTAAATAATTTTATAAGACAGCAAATAAGGGCCGGTTTTATAACCATTTATAACCATCCGTTAGTCACGCTTGATACCATTTTTAACAAATATTTGGTCTACTGCTTGATTTCGCCGTTTTATAAACATTCGCCAGGCTACCGGTCGGTTAAGTAGCGGTTAACGCTTTACCGACTGATTTCGGGCAGTTAAATGGATAACGATCCGTTTGCTGTTCATATGCTGACGTTTTTTGACAGTTCTGTTATCAGTAGTTGTTCCCGGCGCTCACTTGTTTGGAACCGTGCACTATTTTTGAAATAATATTAGATACTATATAATTTGTGTTTGTGCAATGGATTCCTCATCGAGCAGTGAAAGTGAAGATGGGCGATTGATAATTCTCGAAGATAGTTCATCGAGCAGCAGTGAAGACGAAGTTGCAAGACGCAGACAACCGCGTGTTTTTATGCATAGACTGGACTATTTTAATTATTTCGCAGATATAGATTTCAAAATGAGATTTCGTTTGTCAAAGAGGACCGTTGCTCAAATTTTAAATATAATTGGAGCTCAATTAATGCCGGCGACATATCGAAATCAGCCAGTTACGCCAGCCCAGCAGTTATTATTAACACTACGATTCTACGCTCTGGGATCAATGCTTCAAGCAGCCGGCGATTTTACAGGAGTCTCCAAGTCGACGGCGTGCATTGTTGTATGGAGAGTGACGCAATTAATAGCCTCCATGAGAAACGTATACATAAACATGAATAGTGACGGAGTTGAAGACTTGTACAGGATAGCAAGATTCCCAAAGGTCATCGGTGCCATTGACTGCACCCATGTCAGGATCCAGTCACCCGGAGGAGACCAAGCGGAAACTTATCGTAACCGCAAAGGATATTTTTCTTTGAATGTGCAAGCTGTGTGTGATGCAAAACTTGTGCTTAGGAATGTAGTAGCAAGATGGCCAGGTTCTGCTCATGATTCAAGTATATTCAATAACTCCTCTCTTAAAGCCAGATTTGAACAAGGTGAATTTGGCGACAAGACCTTGGTAGGTGACAGCGGTTATCCACGAACCAAGTATTTAAGGAAACCACTGAGCAATCCTTTGACAGAAGTGGAACGATTGTATAATGAGTCCCAAATAAGAACCCGAAATAGTATCGAGCGTTGCTTTGGTGTGTGGAAACGTAGGTTCCCTGTGTTATTCTTACCAATAAGGCTTTCCCTACACCGCGTTGAGGGTGTCGTCGTGGCTACTGCAGTACTGCACAATATCCCATGGAAGCACCCCAACCACCGGACCAACAAGATCCTGCCAATATTGTTGATGAGGATATGACTATTGATAATGAACTATATAACTTCATTAATACTTATTTTGGGAGTCTGCTTTAATAGTGCATCTGTGTGTATTGTGTACTACTAGCTACTAGGAGTTTCGTTGGTATAACAACAATAAATAAAATGCTATTTTTCATCCAATGTTTCGCATTACTTCTAAATACATATATTGTAAAATGCTGTTCTTCATCCAATATTTCACATTACTTCTAATGCTATAATATAATTACAGCATGGCTCATATTTTTATAAAGAAATATATTATTTCAGACAGACTATAGTTTTATTAAAAGAAAAATTCTCTACCTTATATACCCCTATTAATTTAGCCTTAAAAATAGTTCAAATTTGAATGTTACATTCAATACTCACTTTAAATCCCTCTCTTCCGGGTAATCTAATTGTATATAATAAAATAATTCATCTTCAATAAACTTACTTTTTATTTTCAAATACAAAGTATACAAGCGAAGAAAATAAATCTTAATCAACATATATTTTAAAAGAAAGTGTTCTACAATGTGCGTGCCGATAAAACGCTAAAGTAAGATACAATTGTAGAAGATAGAATTTTCAGAAGATCATCGACTCGTGTTGGAATAGACGTAGCATTGGACAGGAAACGATAAAAGACTAAAAATCAAATAGTTGAAGGGCCTCAAAGATCCTCGAGATCAGAAATAACATCACAAGCAACAGGGGGTGACAGCACTTGCTCAAGTGGGATGGTTGGTATCTTCTTTAATTTCTTCAATTTTTCTTCGTAGTACAGAGCAATGGCGTTATTTTTCCTTATTTTGGAGGTCATCACTTGATCCAGTAAATTTTTCTTCTTGCTCTGCTTTAATTTGGCGTTAACCGGAGTCTTCAGAATTGTAGGATTCCAACAATCCCACTTATTACCTCCAACAACTGCTGCCACCGCTACTCTTGGTGTTTGTGTTTCATCAACTGATGTCTGAGGACCTTCATCTACCTGCATACTTTGTACTTGTGTTGTTTCCTGTTGTGCGTCGGATTCAACCTCTGCATCTAATACAAGTCCACGGTCTTCTGAAAATTCTAATACCACTTGGCCGGCGTCATCATCGAAGACACTCCGAGGGCCAACACAATTGATCAATTTAATGATGGAAATTATTTTATCCAGTATTGGATCTGGGATGATTGCCGGCCTTTCCCCTCCGCCAGTAGCTCTAGAAAATAAATTAAAACATGTAAATAACATGAAACTCCTTGTTCGGGTGTATCTGCAAATCTTACAATGCCTCAAGCGATATTGACACTTCCACTATACCTACCCTTAAATCGTTTAAAATCAAATTAACCTTACTTTGTACCTAAGTTAAAACTATTAAGGTAGAATCATATTGAGTCGACGTACGTACGCATCACTAGGCCTAACAATATCTGGACAGCTTAGCAACCATACATTTTATATGAAAATATTTGTTTTAGAATCACACTGGCCATACGTTGCCATGCGTATGGTCAGTGTGATTCTAAAACAAATATTTTCATATAAAATGTATGGTTGCTAAACTGTCCAGATATATTATAGGCCTAGTGATGCGTACGTACGTCGACTCAATATGATTCTACCTATATATTCATATAAAATGTATGGTTGCTAAGCTGTCCAGATATTGTTAGGCCTAGTGATGCGTACGTCCTTCGACTCAATATGATTCTACCTTTTTACTGTATTGTTTAGTATTCTCTTTTTAATAATTTTTCACTCACACTGCGTATGAATGTTTGAATTAACTTCTAGCTGCTATAAATATTATATGGAACATAACTGGTTTAAATCATGTTCTCTATTTCATGTTCAATTATTTAAAAAAAAACTGTGTGTGTCCTAAATAAACTTAAATAAAATAAATTAAAACATATAAACAACATAACATGCTCTTTTGGACGATCTAATAAACTCTCTGTATAAAAATGACCATGCAAATGGTGGGAAAAGCTATTTAAGCTGTTTTTTTTATTATATAGCTATTTAAGTTGTTGTTTATTTAGCATTCGTGAAAGAAGAGAAGGTATTATTTTACATTATCCAAAGAAAATCATACAAAAAATGATACACACCTGTTATTGGAGTTTATTGTGGTTGCCCGCTTCTTTGCTGCCTTCTTTAAATTATCCCACTTCAATTTCAATTGAGATACATCCCTGTGAATGCCCCCGTTGTCTGCGTTAAAATTTTCGGCCACTTCGCTCCACGCTGTTTCCTTTGACGCATTTGTGACGGCGTCTGTTTTTTTGCAGGTTAATGCCGGCGTTTTTTCTATTAAATTCAGAAGTCTGTAGAGATCTTCTGTGGTGAAGTTTCGGCTCTTCGTTCTTTTATTCATGTTTATTTCTGAAAAATTACAATAATTTCATTAAAACCACATCACGATAGTGTAAAAATATGTCAACCTTTTTAATATACGTAGGTTAGTTTACGCGCACATAAAACTACAAAATAATGTTGATCAACACTATATGCATTCGTATCCACTGTATTATAAATATAAACTTACTTATTTTTGATGTATATTGAAGATTTATAAAGTTATTTAAACTTATAGCTTAACAACGATTGGCAACGATCTTGACAGCTGACTAAATCCAAAGATATGCCATAGATGAAAATAGTATCACAGACAATTATTTACCAAAAACATTGCCAGTAAAAAAACTTTCGGACTAAATGTAACCGATGACCGCTAGTAATGCAAATATGTTTATAGAACGCAAAATAAGATAACGAACGGATAGCGGCCCGTTAAAGTAAAACGGTTCGTTACGTAACCGAAATTTGGTACTTCGTTTATAAAACCGGCCCTAAGTTAATCAAGTGAAACTGCCACAGATAATCTTAGCTATAATAATTTATTTTTTAAAGTTGTTTCCTTTATGCGTTCATACATTTCTATTGGAAAAATATTTTTTTTATTTGCTTACGTTTATATTTTTTATTTGTTAATTAATTTTTTTTATTTGCATTCTACTCAAGGGAAACGATAGGAAAACCTACAATTTATCTAAAGCATATGTTTTGGTATTCATAATGTTAACCAAATCGTTATAAAGATTAATCAAAATAGTGATTTAGCATCAAGGTTCGCCTTTATTTCTTATTTCTTTGATAATATACCTAATAATAGAGTTTTAAATCCAATACTGTAACTTTTGGTGCAATAATAATAATATTTGAATAATTTGTATAGCGCCGTTTTTGTGCAAAATCACCTAAAATGCTGGATGCTGTGAATACATATTTAGGCGAAACATTTGGTAAAAGATCTTTCAAATCCAGCTGGATCAAGTACTTCTTGCGCTAGTGGCCTTAAGAGGAAACACGGGCGCTGAGAAATTTGAACAAAAGGTATTTTAAAAATCACTTGCTATTTCATTCTGCTCACCGAGCGCGCTATCGGTGTGTACGTACCCACCCAACTAAGAGTGTGTGTGTTCATGTTACGCTCGACTCCCGCCCCTCCCGCATCCCGCCTCCTCCGCCTCCCGCATCACCCGTCTTACATGCTTCGACATGTATCTGGTGTTTTGTTATCTGGGACCCAATTTTCATTTCAGCAGACAATTGCTCGCATGCGAGGATCGCGCACGATAAATTATCTACTGTTTCGATAAATGCGTATTTTCGACCGTCGTAGATAATGTAAAACAAGGGTGCGCCTGTTCTCACATTGCTGGAGGATTGGGGGCGGAGCTACGAAGTTTGCCGAGTGAACACGAAGGCTCAAAGCGGCTCGGAACTACGAAGTTTGCCGAGTGTACACGAAGGCTCAAAGCGGCTCGGAACTACGAAGTTTGCCGTTGTTTGAAGTCTTGAAGTTTAACTGTGGTTTGACGTTCGAAAATCTCTCAAGTATGAGGGAGATTTTGAGTTGAAAGAAACGAAATATGGAGGTCGTTATTAGTAAACATTTACAAGACATAATCAACCCTACGGACGAAAATAAGTATTATTCTGGATACTTCGACAGCCAGGAGAAATACGCTGCATTCAATACTGACTTGAAGGCTTCAGGGTTTTCATTCTCAACCAGAACCAGTTATGGTAGAAAAGGTATGTAGCCCTACCCTACTACAATCACAGAGCGTGCAGCGTCTAGCCCTGCTCTTTTGGCCAACATAAACTAATTTGTATTCCTTTTTTTAGGAGAGAAAATCTTCTTTTCATCCCTTAATGGTATCGTTCCTATACCTTTCTTTGGTTCACCATTTTGCATCGAGAAGTCAGAACATCTTCAGTGTTCACAAGGCGAAAACTATTTTAAGAAGAAGAAAGATCCTGATGATTTGGTAAGTATTGCCAGCTTAGGGCTTACGTAGGGCTAATTTAGTTGTCCTCTATATAAGATAAGCAATAGCCTATATATAGGCCATTACCGTGCATTTATGGCAGGTGTAATACGTACCTATGCTTCACCTGTTCTATCTCTGTTTCTATCTCTGCTCTATATAGCCCTATAGCCTATATGCTGTGCCAACCTTGACCTAGCTAACCTAGGGCCTAGGCCTACCCCTGATAGCCCTATAGGCCTACAATCACATATACGTATGTATTGCTGCTTATAGACCTCAGAATAATTAATTAAAAGGTCCAGATCACACGTCAAATCTACTTCCTATACTGGCCTCCCGGTTGTAAATGCTGAATGGAAAGCGCCCGCATGAGCTATTATTTTGTAGAAAGTTACATATTTGCGTTATTTTTACAGACTGACCACCCGTCATCAGTAAAAAGACGATTTCTGATGCAACCGTCAAAGAAGATTGGGTGCCCGGCTTACCTTTCGGTGAAATGCATCCGTGTTTTTGATGGGTCAGAGTATTCCCTTCAAAAGCAGAATAAAAATGATATGAGAAAGGTAAATTTTCACCAAGAACACATAGAGGGCGATTCCACCATTTGTGGTCCAGATACAGTAAATATCTAACTATATCTCCTATGCAAATAAGCAAATCCTATAGGAAATTTCCTGTTCTTTCCAATGAGACTAATTAGAAGAGTGTAAAAGAATTATTTCTAACAATATAAGACATATTGTTACAATGGTTGTTTTCGTGCAAACGAGCGAATTAAAGTAAATCCGTGTTCTAGGACTAACAAATGGTGTAAAAATCAAAATAATTTCTAGCTTTGGTAATAAATCAAATTTTGATATACATATTATGTAAGGGACAAAAATATGTTTGAATTTTTTGTAATATATAAATACTTGTTTTCTTATAAAAATGAGTTTTACTTTTTATCTGCGTTACACACGTAACTTTTATAGCATAAATTGTATGAAACATCCACATTAAGGGCTGCTTCACAAGGTTCATAATTTAATTTGAAAGTAAGTTACATACAAGGATAATGCCTGAAAAAATTACAACTTAAAATGTTTAGTCCTTTTTGACTTATGCCCTTTAGAATATCTGTCACACACGTAACGATGCATTGTGACATAGGGTTATTTGCACTGAAACTCCCTAACATTTTTCAAATTAACTACCAAACTTATAAAAATACAACCCAGATTAATTACTAGTGTGATTTTAATGCCCTAGTGTATCATTAACAGTTCTCTTTAAATCACGGATCAATTGTAGATGGGTTTAACGTTATATTTACATAAAATCTATAATTTTGCACTTCAAATATAATGTAAGGTTAATGAACTGCAATCGGTGAATGTAGAACTAGAAGACTGGTGCTTCATTATGTTACAACAGTGTTAATAATGCCAGCAAAGTGATGACCGCTCACTGAACCGAAGTTGACGTAACCGCGTCATGATTCCCTCTGGGAAATACTGGAATCGGCCGTAGAAACCGTATTTTATCCTAATGAGAATAATCAATAAAATATCTCCGTTGGCTGTCATTGATTCCAGTGGGCCACAATTTACTTTCGCACTAAATTCAATAGAAAAACCTAAATTATGTTACATAAGCCTATAATTTGACATTAGCGTAGGCCTAGTCATATTATTATCTATCTCATACTAGGGAGTACTTTTTATATCATACTAAAGCATACAAATTTATTTCACTTCCATGTTATCAATGTTTTCCTAAACAATAATGTTTTGGGTGGTCCACTGGTTCTGAATTGGTTCTTCAGACCAAACATTTAGAAACCAGTTTTCAGGAACCAGTATAATTATTAATTACTTAATTAGGCTATAAGAATTTTAAAAAAGCCTTTTTTTAATATGACATTGATGATTAATTTGTTGATATAAATTTTAGATGTGATATTGAATTTTTACTTTGACATTGATTTTCAATTTCTACATCGA
Source organism: Hesperophylax consimilis (assembly GCF_061612785.1). NCBI lineage: Eukaryota > Metazoa > Arthropoda > Insecta > Trichoptera > Limnephilidae > Hesperophylax > Hesperophylax consimilis. The sequence goes on along the minus strand of NC_142854.1, from coordinate 21,808,244 downwards.
AAGGGAACCCTAATATACCATGATAATTCACACGCTCACACTATACCATGCTTATGTCACACACACATAACACTGTTAATTAATTTTATATCAATGTATTTTATTTTTTTTAAATTTAGGTAATCATTCCTATGTGTAGTGTATAGCCTTAACAGCGGCGTATTTAGGCCTAGGCAACATAGGCAATAGCCTGTGGCGGCAAGTTTCAGGTGGCGGCATTTCGCCGAATGGCGAAATGCGTTTTCCACAAGTTTCCCACAAAAAGGCGTTTTCCACAAACACCAGAAGACAGAAACTTGAAATGAAATTATTACCAAAAAAGAAAGAGTTTAGTCCACAATTTATCATAAGGTTGCAAATATGTTAACTGCCTTTACGACCCGCCACAATACCGTCTAGTTCCACAATATGTACGCTTGTGTCATCCGAAAACTCATTATATTTTGAATTGACTGTATTACCACAAAGCAGTCGAGTTTATAAGAAGGTTTATAAGAAAGTAAAACATTTATGATAATTAGGACTAGAAAAAAAAAATGAAGGGGGGCGGCAATTTTTTGTTTGCCTATGGCGGCGAAATACCTAAATACGGCCCTGAGCCTTAAGCACAACAAATTTTCATAGATTTTTATTCCCATAAACTTCACAGAGTTCTCAGTTTAAAGTCAAAAGATAAAAATACGTGGTTTTTCTGATGTCACACACGTAACGCCGACTAGAACTTTTATAAAAAATTAAATAATGTATACAATACATTTCTCTTTGAATGTCAAACCCCAAATCCTTACCCTAAATGACAGAATTTTTATTTTAGGTCTGTGCACATTTTGTATGCCTGTTATATTGGACTGAAAGTTGGAAATGTGTGTGCCAATGTCACACACTTAAGGGTGGGTTTTTTCATTTACCTTTACTTTTAGCAGTGCAGTTTACAGTTACTTTCGCAATACATTTGACATTTAAGGAAAAATGAGTTTTTTCACGACGCCAACTGCTAAAGTAAAGGTAAATAGGGATGACAGCATGATAACTAATCTAATTCCCAAACTTTTGTTTTGGGAGCTGTTCATATATTTTTTTCATGTGGCAACTCACACATTAAATGTCAAACATTCTATGAATTCTATGCGTATTGCGTTGTTTATGATTGTATCTTCTGGTGTAAATATTGTTATTTAAATAATAATAATGAGTTTTATCGTCGAAAAGTAAGTAAAAATTCAATTAAATTAATATTAATAGTTATTTTTCAATATATAACCAATGTATACATGTTTGCAGCGAACGTGGAAACAATTTTTCGGCGAGGGAAATCGACATCTTAAAAGATTTGCTACAAAAATATGGAGCCATAATTATGTGCAAGAGATCTGATGCATTGGGCTCACGTGACAGGGAAAAAGCCTGGAGCTCTTTGACAAGTGAGTTCAATGCATCGACAAATGTGCTCCGGACAACGAAGCAGCTAAAATATAAGTGGGAATATATAAAGCGTGTTGCTAGAAAGGTATTACAATCACTACTCATTTGATGTTATCTCTCATCTATTCGTGATAATTTCACTTGTTTATAATTGAAAAAAATGTGTGTTTTGTATATTTTAGGAAGCTGGAAAGCAAAAACAGTCACAGCAAAAAACAGGTGGTGGGCCTCCCATTCCGCCAATGTCGGAAACTTCTGAGTGGATTTCGGGCATTATGAAGGAATCCATTGTGGGGATTTCCTCAACATACGATGGAGATTGTAAGTTCTCATAGACACGTCATATTCCTAAGGAAATAAATGTATATCATGTGATGTGGTGTGTAGATGCAGTAATGTCGATTATCTCTTGCCGCGGGGTGTGGTGATGAATACTGTTGTCTCATTATTTCATCATATTTTTCATGCAGTTTACAGTTATTTTTATATAATAACAAGTTAAACTTTTAACAAAGGTGATGTCTAAAAAAAAAACAAGCCGGTTTGGTATTTATATAAATATAATTCATCTTTTCAGCTACATCAAACACAAACAGTTCTAAATTAAGCGCTGACAAACTACAAATTGTACAGCAGCTCATGGGTTCAGGTAAGAAATTCTCTAATTTTATAATGTTGTATAGATGCTTGAGATCCTTGCGGCCAGGCAGATAAACATGTAATTTACAAACTTCAATCTCAACCTGCAAAGCAACCGCCCGTTAAAGACTTGCTCCCAACAACTGTCATCATTTCTTTAAGCAGAAGTTTAAGTACATAGCTATTTTTTGATTTCAGAAGAAAATCCTGGAATGGATATACTTCCATGTCAGCAGTCATCAGTGGTAGATGTTGACCTTATAAATATTGAAAACCAGAATAATTTCCCAGCAGAAACTCCCTTGAGAAGTAAGTGGAAACATTTTTATCAATAAAAATTTGTGTATAAATTAATTTATGAATCCAATAAATAAAAAAAGTGTGTTTATTATCTTTTTCCAGACATTCGCAAAAGGTTTCATACAAAAAATTCCCCAAAACAGACAAATCTTTCTGTCAGCACTACTAATTTAATAGAATTGAAGGAAGAGAAATTACAAATGGAAATAAATATGATGAAGCGGGATAATGAAAGAAAAGAAGAAAAACATGCTGTTGAGATGGAAAACTTTGAACTACAAAAAAAGATGAAACGGGAGAATGAAAGACAAGAAGAAAAACATGCTATTGAGATGGAAAACTTTGAACTACAAAAAAAGATGAAACGGGAGAATGAAAGACAAGAAGAAAAACATGCTATTGAGATGGAAGACTTAGAACTAGAAAAAAAGAAAAAAAGTTTAGAAATACTTATATTACAAAAACAATTAAGTGAATTTAATTGTTAATTAAATAATAAATAATACATAAATCATATTTTTAAAAGAGTGCATCATTTCAATTCCTCGTTTTCTTATTTCTTATTCCATATAATGTGCACAGTACACACTGCACGTGAGTTACAAGTGTGAGGTACAATGGGTTTTCACATTGCGTCTCTGACAGCCAACCTAAAAAAAAAAATATATATTTAAAATATGTATATAAACCTCCTCTGCTTCCGCCACATTCATACATCTATGTATTGAGTTGGATCCTTCTAATTTCTAATGAATTTATGTCAATGAAAACCTGCAAAGGGTCAATTAATGGAGTACTGTAAGAAAGTGGTTATCTATGTTCATAAATATGAAGGATACAAGGAATAAATACTTACTGGTCAAAATAGGAATGAATGAGTGCTTCCCTAGCATTGCTTCCAGAGGTGGTCGGCCAGTGGCGGATCCAGGGGGGGGGTCACGGTGGTCATGACCCCCCCCCTGGGCCCCAGCCCAGGGGGGGTCATGACTACCTAGGTCCTGGGCCCATCCAGGACCTAGGTGGACCACTAATTAAAATTGTTAAACATAATGTTTTTATATATTTTTTGTCACAATATAAATTTTATTTAAGTACTTTCAATATTTAATTAATTTAATATAATACTTTGTTTGACGGCAAACGCATTATTCGGGAACGAACGCATCGAAAATTCGAATGTTACCGCGTCACCGCGCACCGCCACCGGCGCGCGCTTCGGCCGCCACCTTTCATATTATTATGACACATTTCGTGTAACCACGTGTGACGCTTGCGCGCGCTTTGTTTCGACAAACGTCTAGCGTCTAGCAAAACCTAACCTCAATCGGAACGACTAAACTTTTCTAATAAAGTGTTTACTTTTATTTGTTTACTAAGTTAAAAAAAATAAGTTCCAATATAAGTAATAGTGTTCTTAAAAATTGTTGCCTCAAATTCAATTCATTACAAGAAATGGTAAGTAATCTAATCAGTTTCTTCATTATGCCAGTGTATGTGTGTTTAAACTCAAATGTTATTTGTTAATGTTCTAAGGCTGGGGTTAGACTCGTAAGTTTTTTTCCTGTAAATCGCTCTTGAAGGCGAGTTTGGCCAAATTCCCAATGTAAACGACACCAAAAGTCACTTAACGTAATTTTAGTAAGTTACAGAACTTATTCTTTCGGAAGTTTTTTGACAGGTCTGGACAGGTCTAACGCGCCCGCGCGAATTACCAGCCTTCCTATACTTCCTAAAGCAATTCTTAAGGCGAGACACAACCTCGTTCATCGAGGTTTTGCCCAAGGCTAACATTTTAATTTATTTCGGCGAAATTATAATTGAATTTAAAAAAAATAAAATTATGCCGCACGAGGGATGCAAGTTATTTATATTTTAGATTAATAAAACAATACCTTACAATTAATATATTTTACGTTCAACGATTTTAAAACTTTATAACCCGTGTATAACTATAAAGTTAGCGGACTTAGCGGTAAGTACCAGATTTTATTTTTCTAGATGATGAATTAATAACTTCGGAAGTGGACACATTTTTAATATTTGTAACAAATTCTTCAGAATCAATTAAAATGAAGGCTAAAAGTGTGGATAGATTTTTTTACTAAGATTACGAAAACGTTAGTAATTTTTTTTAGAAATGCATAGTATTATTTTTAATGATGGATTTTGAATGATTTACATGAAAATGTTCCGTCTCCGATTATATTCCCTTAATTTTGTAAAATTCCACACTGATTATTTTTTTTATACGGCAACACTTTGATATCCGGCGAATTTTTGAATTTGACGTTTAACGTTCACTAGATTTATTGTTTGTTCTCTGCGAGCTTAACCACTTAACCTTTGATTTGACTTTTTGCATGAGTAGGTGGTTTGGTATATTTATGCTTTTTGCTAAAGATGGCGGTGTTTTGACAGATGTTATGAACAGAACTCCGTACAATTTCATGCCATTTTTGTGACATTCGTGTGTAAAACGTTCTTTTTTAAATGACTTTCGGCTAGTTAATTACCGTTTTTTTGCACATATAAAATTATGTCCCGTCTTTCCGGTTTATAAAAAATGGTCTGATTTTTCGAGTTGAAATTTTAAAAAAATCACCAGGGTTTCAAAAATACGATTAAAAAAAAATACGGAACGTCTTAGAATATTTGCCTAAACCGGAATTTTTTTTAAATGTGATGCATGTGGCCTATTATCGGTCCAATCCTTTCTAATCCTAATGTTTCTGTTTTTAACATTTACGTATTTGAAATTTTGAATAAGAAGCCGGTTTTTTTTTTTTTTTTTTTTTTTTTTATAGTGAATACCTCACAAGAGTCCCAACTGCTCCCGTCTGGAGCCAGTGAGACTATGGCATCCCCAAATTGGGGGATGTTGTGAGGCTGAAGGTAAGTGGGGAAGGGAAAGAAGAAGGTGGGGAAGTACCTGGCTATTCAGATCTAGTCACTAAACACGGCTAAAGCCATTTGGAGCAACGTTTCAATTCTGAATGGTGGTCTTACACCAGGGCGATACTGGTAGTATCTTCCACTCTGGAACGTGCCGCAAATATACTATATATTATTTTAATTAATTAATTGTGAAATAACACAAATCAATCAAATAAAATTTATTTGCGCACGCCGGGTTCGAACCCGCGACCTTCGGAAAGGCAGTCCAATGCGTTACCACTGGACTATGCCGGCCGTCAGTTGCCGTCAGCAGATGTCAGGTAGGTAGCTGTCATTCGGATAAAACGAAATTAATTGTCGCCTTTGACGGAACAAAAGCGCATAGATAATTGTTTAATTAAAGCCAAAATCTATTTCAACACTTTATTTGGGCCTTTTTGTCTTTCTTAACAAAATCGAGTAAATTTGACAGTAGCAGGTTGTTGTTGAAAGGAAGCCTTACCTAGATCTTACCGCAAATAAATTTACAGATTGATATAAACGGTCGCATGAGCATTTACACAGGCACAGGTCGAACCTCCGAACAACTTCCGTGATCATTAATTACCACAAGTCGGATGCATATGTAAACGCTCCTGTGAGCTGTGAGTGACCTGTCAAAATTCAAAATATTAATAATATAATAAAAATTTTTAATTGCGAGTATAACCCCAGTCTTAAAGTACCTCGTGGGTAGATAAGTAGGTACCTACCTACTTACTGAAAGAGTGTGACTTATGTACCTACTTAATTATTTTTTTTGGAAGAGGGAGTTTGAAGAGCCTAAGCTTACTAATCTAACTAACCTAACCTAAAATCTTAGATAAATTCACACAATGAATCGCGGGTTCAAGCCCCGTCCGTACCTGCATGGCTAATATTTACGGAATGAACATTTGTTTTGGCTTGAGTCTGGGTGTTTTACGTAGCGTAGGTACTTATAATTAATATGTATTTACAAAAGTCTGTTGTCTGTTGTGGGGTGTGAAATTTGCATGGTTTTGCTTGCAGGGTGACTCTAAGGGAAAAGGAGATGGTGGTGGTGGGTTAAAACGTAATATAGGTGGCAGTTCATTTAAAAAAATAGATTCATTTTTCACAAAGAAACCAAGGCTTGAGATTGCTCACTCGAAAAATTTACCTACAACAACTACAGAGGATAATAATTGTACTGCCGATGCTTCTGCTTCTTGCTTTGCTTCTACAGCTATAACATTGCCTACATTAACCTTAGACGATGAAAAAACATGCTCTCCTGTTATTAACGATATTCAGCCTATATTATTATACGTCGACTTCTGATTCTGATCAGATAAAGACTTCACTTTCTCAATCAGAGTTTGCTTCAGATATTGCATGTTATATAGGGAAAAATATAGATGATTCATCTACTAAAGCTATGTTGCTTGAAAAGCATTGGCAGCCTCCCCCTAATTACACTTTCCCGCACTGTGTTGTTAATAAAAAAGGAAAACAAACAAAAAAATATGCGAATAAGTCTCACCTTGAAAAGTTTCACAGGCTTGTTTTGTCGCATAAAGACCAGGGACTTTACTGCAAGTACTGTGCTTTGTTTGCCGTAGCTCCTGGAGGTGGTGTACAGAAAAAAACACCCTTATATCGACTCGTAAAAGAACCGTTAAAAGCTTTTGATAATTTGCTTGGTGAAAATGGTGTTCTATTGTTTATTTATTGTGGTATTTTAAGTAGGTACATAGTTATCTATGTCCTAATACAATCCTTATATACATATAATTATGGTAACACATTTAAAATGAATCAATCACATATTTTCTTAATTTAATTTTAAATGTTTTTATGTTTTCTTCTGATTTTATTTCTTCTGGTAGCTCTCCAAATATCTTCAACGCTCCGTACATCAATGACTTTTGACTCTGTGTTTTTTTCCTGAAGGGGAGTCTCAATTCATTTCTTTTCCTTGTCTCATGTGTGTGTTTGTTCTGCAATTTATCAATTTTTCTCAGGAATTCACTAGACGTATGGCCATTGATTATCTTGTAGATTAAAAATATGGTATTAAAGTAAATAATTTGTTTAAATGACAAGATATTTAACTCCTTCAAAATGTTCTTAATTTTTGTGTATCTATTTTTCTTCAATATGGTTCTCATTGCTCTATTTTGTAGAATTGTCATTTGTTTCATTAAACCGTCGTTGGATAAGAATAGAATGCTGCTACAGTAATTTATGTGTGGTACAATAATTGCGTTGTACACATTTTTACTGGAAACTGTGTTAAGGAATCTTCTTATTCTTCCCAACAGTGAGATTTTTTTGGCAATCTTTTTAATAATTTGTTTTGTATTTTGAGCAAAAGTTAATTTGGAGTCAATTATTACCCCCAAATATTTCATTTCAAATACTTCTTTCAATACTTCACCGTCTATCAATATGTCTTTTTTTGTTTGCGTTACTCGTTTTCCAATGTTCATGAATTTTGTTTTGTTTACATTCAATTTAAGTTTATTTTTCTTCAGCCATATTGATATATTATGTAGGTCTTCATTTAGATGGTTCATTATGAGTTCATAATCTTCTCCTGTTATATAAATCAGTGCGTCGTCTGCAAATAATCTTATTTTACAATGTTTCAATACTTTCACCATATCATTAATGTACATTATAAAAAGAATAGGTCCGAGAACCGACCCTTGTGGTACTCCCAATGTAATCTTTACTGGTTCGGATATTGTCTCACCCACTTTTGTGGTTTGATATCTATTACTTAAATAATCCTTGAACCATTTCAATGCCTTTCCTTTTATTCCATTTTTAGATAGTTTTTTAATAATTAAAATTTTAATAATGCTAACACACCAGCGAAAAAAATACCACGAATCAGCTGTCGAAGCAGGGAAGAACTTTTTGTTGACTTTTCACAAGCCAGAAATTAATATAATGAACCAAGTAAATAGTCAAAGACTGACACAAATAAATGAAAATAGAGATCGTTTGCGACCAATCGTAAAAACTATTATATTTTGTGGCCATCAAAATATACCGTTACGTGGCCATCGCGACGATGGTAAATTGTTGAGCCATGACAGCGTGGTAGCTGATGAAGGGAATTTTAGAGCCCTTTTAAAATTTCGTATAGATTCTGGCGATACTGCATTGCAGCAGCATTTAGAATCTTCAAAATCCAACGCCACGTACATCAGCAAGACTGTACAAAATGAGTTGATAGATATTTGTGCAGAAATCATTCAGGAGAACATTTTACAGAATGTGCGGGAAGCAATTTTTTTTTCAATTTTGTTCGATGAAACAACAGATATATCACATATCTCACAGAAGAGCCTATCATTTCGATATTTTCATAATGGTATTATAAAGGAACATTTTGTGACTTTCTGTGATACTTACGATGCTCTTAGACGTGAAGAAAACAATTCAGGTGATATAGAGCCTCGATTGACAGGTGTAGCATTGGCGAAAATTGTTGAAAATCTGTGTACTAAATTTAATTTAGATTTAACTAGGTGTGTGGGTATTGGAACTGACAGCTGCTCGGTTATGGCATCAGATACGAAAGGTGCAGTGCGAGAATTGAAGAAAATAGCCATTCACGCCAAACGTTGCCCATGCAACAACCACGTACTTAATAACTCGTTGGCTAGATCATCCCAAGTAGTTTCTTGTCGCAATACTTCTGGCACAATGAGAAAAGTTGTAGCTTTTGCCAATGCATCCGCTAAGAGGCATGAAATTTTTAAAAAAGGATTCGGAGTTGCCTTGCAAGGTATCTGTGAGACACGTTGGGTAGAGAGGCATGATGGGCATCTTCAATTTCAAGGAGACAACTTGGTCAAAACTTGTAGCGCTTTGGAGAAGATTTCTACATGGCAAGACAGTAAAACCGCTACTGATGCGCATTGCTTGCTGCAAGCATTGCGCAGTTCTGACTTTATTATATCCTCCATCTGTTTAAGTGATATATTAGGTGGGTACTTGCCTATATTATTTTGTTTCTTATTGTTTGGATAATGAACATACGTACTATACCTACTTGAATATTATTTTGTTAATTTGTTTGTGTTTCAACAAAAACAATTTTAACTACCATTTAGATATATTAAGTCATAGATCCTTAATTTATTCACCCATAACTCACAAACAGTCACATACTAACTTTTTATTTTTCAGGTACTACTGTATCTTTAAGAAGATTTTTTTTTTTTTATGTGACACCTCACAAGAGTGTCCCTGCCTGTGCAGTGTACAGACAGGGGAACTATGTCACCACCCGGTTGGGCGGCGTTGTGAGGCGGAGTAAGGTAGGGGCTGTAGGAAGGGATTTGTTAATGCGGGCCTTGAAGAGGCTCGGATTATAGGAGGGAGGAAAAACAGATGCCGGTAGCTCGTTCCACATACGAGCCGACTTACACAAAAACGAGTCGTAAAAACGGCCCGTTCTCATGAAGCCAACGTCAACCGTGAACGGGTGTTCAGTTCGTGTCCGTCGAGTTTCGCGCCCGTGCACCGGTGCATCAGGAATCAATGCTGCTAGCTCCTTGGAGCAGGCTCCATTGAAATACCTGTAGAACAGACACAGCATGCCTACATTGCGTCTATGCATCAGAGAAGGCAATCGGTCTGTTAACAACGGATTGTCAATCAGACGGATCGCTCTCCTTTGCACAGACTCAAGCAGGTTTATCAAGTATTTTGGGGCACCAGCCCAAAGGTGGCTCCCAAATTCAATAGTTGGGCGGACTTGAGACTTGTACAGGGTCAGCAGCTGGTCACTGTTGAAGAATCTCCTAGCCCTGTACAAGACGCCCAACTTTTTGGAGGCCTGATTTACTCGGGCTTCTATGGATCCCCGATACTTGAGCTGGTCTGATATAGTAACTCCAAGCATTTCAATGGAGTCTTTATTGGGGAGAGTGCTCCCATCAAATTGCACCAGACAGTCATTGATCTCCCTCTTTGCCGAAATCAGACACGCTTGGGTATTTGAGACGTTGAAACTGACCAAGTTGGCCTTACCCCAGGCACGAACCATCTTTAGGTGGTGGTCAATTTTTCGCTTCAAAACTTCCCGAGCTGTTCGGACATCATAGGTGGAAGGGGGCCTGTCAAAAAGATAACCCTCGTGAACGGTGCTGTCATCAGCGTAGCAGTGAATTGGTGCACATTCAACGAGATCGTTGATGTGCAATAAAAACAGCGTCGGAGACAGCACAGATCCTTGTGGCACCCCCGCATTGATTTGGTGCGGTGAGGAAGAAGAGCCGTCAACCACGGTTTGAATTGTTCTTCCCCTCAGAAAGTCCGCAATCCAACTATGCAGGGTTGGATGGATCCCATACGAATACTGCAATCGAACTCCATTGATTTAAAAAAAGCTGCGGACGCTATTAACGATACTTTAAGTGTTCTACAAAATAAAAGAGAAAATGTGGACATAATTTACCGACAGCTTTTTGAAGAGGCTAAAGAAGTAGCTGAGCAGCTAGATGTAGAAATTAAATGTCCCAGAATAGTGTCAAGACAAATACATAGGGCCAATAATCAACCTGCTCAATCTGCTGAAGAGTATTTCCGCAGATCCATATACATCCCTCTTCTGGATTCAATAATAAGTGACCTACAGGACCGTCTGTCTCCTGAAATCCTTAATTTTTTTCAGCTAAGCGTTTTCATGCCAAAAAGCGAATACAGTAATCAAGACATTGAAACTGTGAAACAACTAGCATCCGATTATACATTGTTATTAGATAATACTCCAGTTTCTATCATTGTAAATGAATATCGGCTGTGGATGATGAAGTGGCAGCGTAGTCAGGACATACCGCAGTCGATTTCTGACATTATTTTAAATTGCGATATTGAGATGTATCCTAATGTAAGAAATTTTTTATGTATTATGGCTACACTACCTGTTAGTGTAGCGACAGCGGAAAGATCTTTCTCTACGTTACGAAGAATCAAATCGTGGCTAAGAGCTTCAATGGTTGAAGAACGCCTAACCGGACTGGCACTTCTCCACGTTCATAAAAACGTACCAATTGAAGTAGATGAGGTGATAACGCGTTTCGGGAGAAGAAGTAAACGAAAAATTGATTTTGTTATTTAAGATGAAGCTATACGTTTTTTTTATTTTATTTTTATTTTTTTATTTAGTAACTAGGTATATTACATTTTTTTAAACATTTTTATAAGAATTATATATATTTATATGATTAATTGATATAGATTTTTATAGTCCTCCTCACTAGGAGATCCTGTGCTGAGGGGGACTAGGTTTTGAATAATTTTTCAGCGACTTCTATGGTTCGACTTCATGTTTTGGGTAAGGTTTTCCAGAAACTTCTACGGCGATGTTTTTAATAGGCTAGTGAGTTCTTTTTCCGGTAGTTCCTTAAGCCAAGATTTAATGTCCTTAATGTAGTGATTTTTGGTTTTAATTTGTTTGATACTAAGTGGGAGTTTGTTATATACCTTTATTGCTAAAAAATTAGAACTTTTTTGTCCAAAGGTAGAGTTACACTTTGGTATATTTTGTATCTCTGTTTCTTTGGCTCTGGTTTTATAAGTATGTGAGGTGTTTACTTCTGAATTATTTTTGAGGTGGTGTACCTGAATGTTTTTGGCATAGATTTTCTGTATACTTGGAACGTCAAAATGCTTAAAAATTTCTGTTGTTGACGTCCTTATGGGGAACTTTAGTATGGTGTATGTAAATTTGATAAAAATACATATACCTAGTTTTTTTAAAGTATGTATTAGTTACATTTTGTTAATGTATATATATATACATATATATACATATTATATTTCACTTAATCAAGTTTCTTTTTATTAATATATGTAGCTGGGAGCAGTTCCTTGATAATGTCTAATACTGATATTTGTTTGTCGAGTCAAATTCTGCAAATGCAGAATGCTACGGATATGGTTGGCGAGTGGAAACGTTTTAAGCAATCATTTCTTTTATATATGGTGGCGAATAACTACAACGAGGAAAAGGAAATTCAAAAAGTTGCAAGATTCCTACACACAATACTATGTTGAAGACACACCTGACACCATGTTATATTGTGGTGAAATAAGAACACGATTAATAATTGTAATCTGTACTGTATTGGTTGACAATTGACATTACACGAGCCTACGCCGCCCGGGCTTGCGGAGCAAAAGACAATCTTAATGATATACCTAGTGTTACCATATCCAACAATACCTACTTTTTACTTGTACAAATTATTATCAAAATTAAATTATAACTTCTTGTAACTGTAACTGACCGGACCTAAGTCCTCCATCACAACACAAGCAAGCATTTTCGGCTTTCTGTGGTGGTGGTAGGAGTTATTGTTGGGTTATTCGTAACCCGGGAATGTTTATCTTTCTTTAAAAAAAAAAAAAAACTTGACCACGACTACGTAACCCCCCCCTGGCGCCAAAGCTGGATCCGCCCTTGGACAGAACTGAAGAACATGGTGAAGAGAAATGTTTGTTGTGTTAAAACCATGAAGTTTCATTTAAAGGAATTGGTTAGAAGAATGATTAAAGACGAAAACATTCCTCAACCCGACACACTGAACAAATGTTTTTATCCATCAGATAAAGTTATACAATCTCACATGTATAAGGCGCTCTTCCAAATAAAAAAGAGTAAGTTTGATCAAGAAGCAACAGAAGAGTTAATTAAAAGCTGGAAAGCGGACGCAGTAGACGACAACTTTTTCTTCCGCCCATATGCTGCGGAGGTCGAAGATGCAGAAGAGGACTCGACGCCGACTTCTTTATCTACAATTTTATTCTGTCACCAGACCAAATGGCAGCGTGAACTCCTGCGGCGCTATGGCAACAACATATCTCTTCTGGATGCCACGTACAAAACTACAAAATACAGTTTGCCACTTTTTTTATAACAGTAAAAACCAATTGTGGCTATTCTGTTGTTGGCACTTTTGTGGTGCATAGTGAGGCATCTACGCTTATTGAGGAAGCGTTGAGTGTTTTTTCGTTGTGTAACCCAGAGTGGAAACCAATGTATTTTATGACCGACTTCTCAGAATCTGAGATCAATGCTCTTGAGAGAACGTTCCCAAAATCGGTGGTGTACCTCTGTGCGTTCCACAGGGAACAATCATGGAACCGATGGTTGAAAAAGAAGGGTAATGTGCCTAACGATGCAGAAGCTACTTTGAAGAAATTGTGGAGAGGGCTGGCAAGTTCGCAGTCTAAAGATGAGTATCTCTGCAACTTGGAGAGCATGAATAACGATGAAGTGTATATGGAGTGCACAAATGCCAGAAGCTATTTTCAGAGGGAATGGTTACCATGCTACCGTCGGTGGGTCCAGGCGTTTCATAGACCCGATTTCCTAGCCAAAGTCACCACCAACAATGGCGTAGAAAGCCAGAATAAGGTTTTGAAACACAGCTTTCTAAAACATTCGTCCGACAAGTCTCTTTCTGGCATTTTAAGGATAATCATTGAGCAGTATTTACCTGAGTCATTGAAGAAATACACGGTGTCCAATGCTCAGCTGCATTCTTCATATAAGCCTTTCAATGAAGAAATCCCGCCTTTCCTTAGGAACCGTCCGAAAGAGTTTGTTCAACGTGTTATGAAACGATACATGGCTGCGAAGGATGAATATGACGCGTCGAAGATCGTTGATATGAGTGTGAAGGACTATTCATGGTTAGAAGTGAAACGGACTTTGATTGCTGGTACACTGTCGCCGAATCGTGCTGTTCTTGTTATGACTTTAAAACATGGAGAACTCCATGTAAGCACATGTGCGCCATTTTTCTTTATACGGAGTATACTTTTGATCATTTGTCAAAAGAGTTCCGAGATAATCCATACATTTCTCTTGATGAAGAGTTTTCTTCGGGAATGCTTTATGACCAAGCAAATGAGACGCAAGCCTATCGCCAAGAGATGACTCTGCCAGTACGACATCTTGTGACGATGCTATTGATGGCATAGAAGCTGAGACTACGAGTAAGCCTTCTTCAGTGGAACACAACAGAAATCTGGCGCAGAAATACCGTGAAAGCTTGAAGATGATGGCCGATTACTCGTACCTCCTAAACGATGACCCCACGACTATGCTGAAGATGTTAAATTTCAATAATGAAAATTTGGCTGAAATGAAGGCAAAACTCCCTACATCCAATGAAGGGCTTATTTTAGAGAATTCTCAGAAGCAGGTTCAAAGGTCACGAACAAATGCAATAAAGAGCAAGTATCTGGAACTTCCACGTAATCAAAGAAAAAAGAAGAATGAAAACAAGTTTGTTGGGCGTGTTGGAGCTGTAGCTGACAGTTGGCGAACAGCCACAGACATTGTTATTCACTCGGATGATGATATGTGTTAGAAACAATCATATCGAGTCATTCCTCGCCACTTGCTATAGTGCAGTGCAACGTGTTCGCATGTTGTGCAACGTGTCCACGATTTCATAACAACCGTGTTCAAAATGTCTTCAAGTTGACCATGTAGGTCTTATGCTTGTAAATAAGCTATTTTAAAGTGAATTATATGTGAATTCTTGTTTGAGATGCAACAAGTTTAGTCTATACTCCTATAGGTCCTGTGCTTTTAAGTTTTAATAAGCTAATTTTCTGTGAATTATGACCATGTGAATTCTTGTTCGAAATACAACGTGTGTGCGTCCTCTACTGTATCTGCGTACTTATCCTGTTCATCGTTTGAACCACTTTGTAAATAATTTGGTGTTGCATGAAGGCATTATAGTGTACTTCTGTAGTTCCTATTACTTCTGTAGGTCTTCTGTAAGATGTGCGTGGGCTATAATGCTCTTCTTCAGACCGCAGTTTCAATAAACGGAAGTTTTCCGATGTGACGTCAAGCTGTCTGGCCAGGCCTACCGAATTTTAGTTGAGAATATAAATAAATAAACAAATTCTTTATTTCAGTTGAACAATACATTGTTATATAAAGCGTCAAATTAAAATAGATTTATAAATATATTGTAGAAATATATTTGTTGCTGTTATGTTATGTTGTTAGTATATTGCCGGTTCAGTTAGGTCAAAGAGAAGTATTGTAGATAATCTAGCCTTCTACTTCCTGGTTACGAAACCATTACTAGGATAGGTTATTGTACTTTTTATTACTTTATTATATCAAATTTCGTACAATTGTTTACTGAGGTATATAAATACAGTCTACGTTCCTTTTCTTATCAGAATTAGTATATTGAAGCAAAAAAAGCCGCGAATTGTCCTAGTTTCTCAACTTGTTTTTTAAAAACGTCCAGGGTGACGTTTTGGTCTACGTTCAACATATAAATGTACTTCACACAGACTTCAAAGCCATGTTTGAGGACATTTTGACGATTGAAATCGAAAATTGAAGAATCGAATATCATTATGACGAGATGAACTGATACATAGTATCTGGGCCGAAGCTTTGGAATAAACTCCATCCATGACAAGTCCAACAGAATTCAGGTCAAAACTAAAAACATACATTTTATGCAGTCATACCCTTAAATTAAATATACCATTCCTGAAAGAAAGTCTAGTTATATCCAATTTTTCAATTGTGTCCTAAATTCTGTATCAATTGTTAATATTAATTAAGTGTTAATCTCAAGTGACCTACCAGGTAACTATGGTACTGTATATTATCTCCATATACAGTAAGTAATAACATAGATCATTGTAGAAATGTATTATATATTTGTACAGCGCCCTTGAGGTGATTTTGCACAAAAACGGTGCTATACAAATCATCCAAATATTATTACTACTATAGAAATGATACCGTGATACATCGATTAGCATTTATATTACATTCTACGAACATATGACAGTTGTTTTTTGTTATATTTTTAGTTATCTTGTAACCTCCAAAATAAAGATTTAGATTTATGTACTCAACGCCATGCTATTGCTAAATGTACTTTTACAAAAACATTTAAATATGTATTTTTTTTCTTTTTTTACACCTTTTTTTCCATAACACGGATATAAATAATTTTATAATATAGAGACATTAATAGTCGTTTCACTTTGTTCAAAGATTGAAGAAACACTTCTGTTCATACTTTATACATTGATATCATGTTCCTATATTATAAGACAAATTTGTAGTTATTTAAATATGTAATAAATAATATTTAGAATATACAACTTTAAAATAACTCAATAATTGACAACTTATGCTCCGAACACTGTTTGTAGATGCATTATTAAAAATATATACAAATGGAAATAGATTCCTACTTTTTATTTTATAATTAACTTATGCTTAATTTCATAACATGCTCCGACAACACTGTTCGTAGATGCATTACCATATAAAAAGGTTTAGATAAGTTAAATAATAACCACTTGTGTTAAAGGTTGTAATACCATTTATTGTTTTCAAACATTAAAGTATTAAATGCACTCTGTTTGCAACTTTTGGTTTTGAAAATAAACACAAAATATAAAATTTGTCGACGCAGTAAATGCTCCAATAAAAACATACAGTTCGTAGAGGCAGTACATGCTCCGAACATGTAATTATTTCAACATATTTTAAAAAGGATTTAACTTTCAAATAATGTATTATTAGTTATGTAGGAATTTGTTCATGCCAATGCGTTCACAAACATATAAATGTATTAGTCACAAAGTAACTTCACCATTTAAGATATATCTTTCTGAACGCATAGGCTTATGTTATTTTGCGATGACGTCACACATTGAATTTGTTTATATTATGTAACCGACGTCATGCAAATTTTGTGATATATTTTTTTTTAGAACCCCTAATTTTTTTCTTTTATGTATCGTTAACACTGGGGGGAAGGTATGTGGGGTCAAGAACCGTCAGCCAGCCTAAAATAATATTTTAATACGGAAACACTGTTTCACGGATGGCAACCCAAAAACAGAGCTCGCTGCCAATTCATTACCGACCAAATATTCCTGTTTCTCCGATCTACCTTGGCGGTCGACATTTCTTGATTCCTACTAAATCCTTCTGATATTCAAATCGTGTAATAGTGTAACGTGTTTGCAATAAACTTAAATTATCAACTACATCTTTTCACTTTATCACAGCCTACACTATACACATTTATTGGCCGTTATAAAGGTAAGTATAACACAACTAGCCAAATCATCAATAATCAATTAAATTTAACATTCAGCCCTATAATAAATATGTTTCCTGTTATCCCTAACTCCCCACCCCCACTTCCCTCCCGCAACTGATACTGTCTCTCTCTGTTTTTCTATCTCTTTCTCTCTCAACTATTTGTTTATATAATATATATGTGTATTATTCTGTATTTGTTAGTATTTTTATAACAGTCCTGATGATGGTACGGAGGTACCGAAACCGGTAGACTTTAAAAATTACAATAAAGTGACTTTAAACAAGTGTTTTCCTTTTTATTATTTAATTATATTATAATTTGTGATGAATGTTTAAATATATATTATTATCATTTGTATTGGTAGCAGTGGAAGAAGAAAATGAGGTCATCAGGAAGAGAAAAAAGTACAGAAGTACGGGGGAGTTATAGGACGGGGGGGGGGGGGGGTGGATCAATGTGAATAGATAACAGCAGAAAAACATACCTTATAAATCGAACAAGTCTTCTTCGTCCGTTGTATCCTTGTCAGACTCACACGGCTCACAAGGGTTCCTGATGAATACGCGGGTCATATAAGAGCCCAGCTAAACGGTAGAACTCCAGAGTAGGATCCTTCAGGCGTTCTTTGCAACTTTTCAGAAACATGTATCGAGCAAGGTTGCCGGGTATGTGCGCTTTAATTCTACCAGATGACGACATGGAAGACTTGGCTGCCCGCCAAGAGGACTCGATGGAATTTGTATGAGCTCCAGAATCAGGGTCCTTGAAATGTAGTGAATGATTCACCGTCTGGTGTACATACCCTAAGTCTGACAGGCAGTCATATGCCTTCCAACAGTCACTGATAATGGTTGTGCCCTTTTCGATCCATTTTTCGATTATGGGCAGTTTCGGAACTCCGAGACTCGACGGCTACCATAAACACACCGCCGGAACCACGTTCGTAGCCGCCGAAAACCCATTGTCCTTCAACATAATGCCCACGATGATACTTTCTCTTACCAAACTTGGATTCGTCAATTTCAACGATTTTACCAGGGCCGCCGATTTTTTCTAAGCGACACAAGTAAGAATCGAGTTAACTTCCCGACAAAAAGAGGATCAGTCTACTAATGCTCCCATCGCCAGCTCTAACTGTAAGCCAATAAGCCGTAACGACGCACCTTGCACCCGAAAATTGACGAATCCAAGAATTTTCCAAATTGGCAAATGAGACCTTGCAAAAAACGTCCTTGTTCGAAATGCCACTCTGTTGTCGCACCGCTTAGCCTTCTTCTTGCCCCGCGCTAATTTGGCATAGCAATTCCATCGAAACCCATCGGTACTAAAAAAAACCTTTCTTTAACACACTTTATACAATAGAATATTCGCAGGTAAAAAAATGCATAACAATAAAAATATAACCTCACCGATTTTCTTCCGACCTTAATTCCAGCGCTCGCCCACAATCCGGACAATTATAAGTCCCACTTTGAGGAATGAGGCCCCATTCGACTAACTTAGCCAACATTTCGTGTTTTTCAGCACAAATCTGCAATATCTTCAATAAATTCAACATTTTGAGATGGAGAAGAATTAAAATCGGATAAACTTATTATTCCGGAAACGAATGTGCCTTAAAACGTGCTGGCAGTGTTACCAACTCTCAAAAATATTTATCCCTAAAACTAAATAAAAAAACCAAAAAACTTGAAAAAAACCCCTAAATTTTTTTTCTGGGATATTTCAGTAATAATTGATAAATGATATACTGTAACGTTGTTTAAAACACAAAAAAATAAATAAATATATATTGGGTAGCATCACGTTACTTGTACTTATTGGTGTACTTCTGCCAGTACCCCTTTTTATTTTTGGTTCCTTTAGGCATTATTAACAAATAATTGCTTGTTGACGGTTCAGTATATAAATTCCAACTAAACAATCAACATACATATGAATTTTCAGTAAGCATAGGCACAATAACCACCAATCAAGTACTTTAGCGGCTACGCTAGGTTTGTGTAACATGGTTTGTGATAGAAAAGAATGTGCCCCCTTCGTAGCGCCTACTCGCGTCAAGGCAAGAAAACATCCCAGTTTTCAAGTAGTTTTGCGGCTACGCTAGGTTTGTGTAACATGGTTTGTGATAGAAAATAAAGTGCCCCCTTCGTAGCGCCTACTCGCGTCAAGGCAAGAAAACATCCCAGTTTTCAAGTAGTTTAGCGGCTAAGCTAGGTGTGTGTAACATGGTTTGTGATACAATAGTGAATAAAATGTATAAAAAATATTGGTAAATATGTATAAGCCCGCTGCACGGATAATACTTGTTTCCTTTGCCGCCATTTTTTTTTTCAAATTTGAAATTTGCGAAATATTGTTTCAATCTAAATACGCACGCATTACTTAGTTTACCCAAACTAACAACCTAATAACCTATTTTGTGCACGTAAATAGTTGTTTCTTGTAGTAATTATTGTTGAAATGAAGTGTACTTTCCATAATCTGCGGTTAAAAAGTCCGCTCACTTGGCTGAATACTTTACGTAAATGAATTAATGTTAGCAAAATTAAAATATAAAATGCATATTTTTTCGTCTCCCCCGACATAAAAACTCACCTTTCGTGATAATAAAGCTTAATCTAATTGTTTGAATAAGAAATACTGCGTATTAACCGTGCAGCGGAGTAATACATAAATAATAAAATAATTACTGAAATTATAAACATGTTTTTTTACGCTATTGATATTATTGCTTACTGGCAACACTAAATTTTATATGGTGATATATCTTTGGTTATTTTTCTATGGATTTTATTGTCAACAACGTGTCGAAAATGGCGTATTGTATTTTGTTCTGCATCGAAAATTTTTAAGTCGTGTATTTCAGTTTATATTGCTTGCCCTAACCTAATTCTTTCGGATTCGGATTCCCCGGCCCAAAGTTAGTATAAAGATGTATAAAGATAACTAGTTTTATTGTCAGAAAGCGTTCAAAATGGCCAGTTAAATTGTTTGTGCGTCGAAATTTTAAAGTCGTGTAATTCAGTTAATATTGCTTGCCCCAATCTAATTCTTTCAGATTCAGATTCCCCGGCCCAAAGTTAGTATAAAAATAACTAGTTTTATTTTTTAGGAATTTCGCCCATAAACCGAAGTTTACCCACCACCTTAACCAAAATCTAAAAAAAATGCGTATTTTGGCCGCCAAAGAGGAATAATTATTTTACCCGTCTGAAACTTTTGCATGTATCGTTTTTTTATCAATTTAAATATATTATGCATGCATTACTGCTGATGGAGTTAAACTTGTCTATGACTTCATTATTGTCTGTGTAAAACTAACCTAATTTGATGACTCATCCTTTTTTCATCGCCAGTCGGCCAGTCGCATCCCCCGGTTTTTACTCTCTAATTCTACTTTATATAGCTAATACTGTTGAACCCACGAAGTTAAATTTATCTTCCCGTGCTTGTGATATTTATTAGTAAGTACTAATGCTTTTATGAATCACGCTAATCATTTTGGTAGCGGCCGTTATCGGTACACCCACAGACATAGGAATTAATAGACGAGAATATAATGGCGAGGGGTAAAATCAACTGTTGAAGAACGAAGGGAGTAAGGCTGACTGTGATTCGTCAATAAATCAATCTGACAGTAAATAGGTATCTCGCATTATAATATCACCATTTAGAAGTAAAATCTGCTTTTGAATGAATAGACATTTCTACATGGGAGCGTAAATTACTCGCCACGTTATGAACTAATTTGCGAAGTCCAAATTCGGCAAAGTAAGGCAGCTTCTATTTTCAGAGTCGTAGTTAGTTTCAGAGTATTTAGTTAAGACACTTTTACAAATGTCTCATAATTTACTTACCCCAGTAAACAACGATGAGCACACTTGAGAATCGCTACATTGTGATGTGATAGTATATGTTTCTAAAACTGATCCATATAATACGGTGTGAATAAGCTTAAAATAAAGTAAAATAATGCTTACTTATGGAATGTAATACGACAATTGGGTTTATTCTCTTTTTCACATCTATTTTTACAAGTTTTCATATCACAAGTCAACATTTTGCCGTGTTATTTAGTAAAATGAACCGATGATGCCTCGACCATAGTTCGCACAAGAATGATGACGTCACGTTTTCAAATTTCACTTGAGGCCATATGCGAGCCCAGCCGGCTCAATGGAACCGGTATGGGGAGTGGGGATAATACGCTTTTAATCACTTAGGGCAGGTCTACTAATATTCATATGTCTATGGGTACACCTAATTTAACAAATCTTTTGGCGTTTTGTTTGCGGAACGTTCAACCTGTCAATTAGACGTCTGTTTATTTTAGTAAAAATATTTTGAAAATATTTTAAAATTTAGTTTTAAATATTCTGTTAAAAGCGCATTAGCGGACTTAATAAAAGCTTTACCGGTCTTTACATTACTTATGGTTATAGTTATATTGAATTATCCGACGAATCTTTCAACAGATTTCAAATGTCAACTCCAAGGTCAAGATATTCACAATATGTATATCCCTATTTCCCAATATTAGTTTCGTACAAGATATCATTGTTTTGACAAAATATTTAACCAAATAAAATGAAAAGCTCATTTAAAATAGGGTTCCGTCACAATTATGTTCTGTTTCAGGTATACATATTTGTTTGGGCTTGTACCAATTACTGCAGCCTATAACAGCGGTGCCATGGATCTAGTAAATCCAGAAACTGTTTCCATCAAGACGGAACCAGGGCCCCAGGAAGAAGGCGGAGGTGAAATGGATTTAGATCTCCCAGATGTAAAGAAGGAATGTTCGCAATATGCGGAGAGTACTCAGACAGCCAGTTAGTTGCATTGCTTTTGTAAAATAAATTGTATGTTATTAATTCAAGTCCATTTTGGATTGCCATGGCGACAGAACATAATATGTTTTTAACGCTGCCCTCTTTTGGCGTAGTTTTTTTAGTTTTTATCTTTGCCAGAAACAGCCAATCTACAACATTATTTAAACTAAATAATTTTTATTTAGTTTTGTGAATACTCCACGCGTGTTCCAACTGCTCTCAAGCTCTTGGCGTAATAGTACGTTGTGTGGCTAGAAGACAAAAGGAGGGAATGGATATAGAGTGGTGAAAGGTGGGAAGTACTTGTCTTTGGAACCTGCCACAAGAATATATTGTGAAATATCATGTTTCAATCAAAAAAATTGCTTGCGCACGCTTGGATTTTATCCCGGAACCTCCAGACTACAAGTCGAGAGCCATTCCCTTTGATTACAGAAGCCGCCAATGCTCACAATAAGTGCTCGATTTCTCAAATTTTCCATTTTTTCCTCATGAGTTAAAAATACATATTTATTTATTTGTTTGTACACGCCCAATTAGGGCTCTTACTATTATTGGAAGAAAACAACATTTCGTCGACTTATAAAAACTCCATAATTCAGGTGCTCTAAAGCAAATGTTTATTCCTTCCTGAAGCGGACATCTGGGGTTGTCCTTATTAATTTTATTAAATTAACCTTGAACTCTCTTCATCTAATTTTCAATTCTGCAGGATTAATCAATGGTGTATTTTATCGTAAATATTGTAATTTGAAAACTTGTGTTGTTTAACATCGATTATCAATCTATGTACATGTTGTTTTATAGCTTACATTAATGTGGAGACTGTTACCGTTAAGGCGGAACTCGGATGCCGAGAAGATAGTTATGGGGAACTTCCTTGTATGGAAATTGACATAGACCTGCCGGATGTCAAAAAAGAATGCTTAGAACGAATCTACCAGTCCGGTATAAACACTTTCCTTCCTAAAATTTTACATTTTCTGCAATCGTAATTTGTTAAATTTTTTTATCAATTTTAGTGCATTATTGTGGTAAGTGTAGATATTAAGTCGAATAAAGCTTTTATAATCGTATTTTATTTTCGACAGATATCAAGACGCATCCTGTGGAAAAACAATTATTTTGTCCTAATTCTATCTTCTCCCTTTCTAATAAGTCGAATTTAAGTAGGCACCTATGCAATCATACAGGAACAAAACATTTTTCATGTTCGGAGTGCAACTATTCATTTTCTCGAAAAGTCTATCTAAAGAGGCACATGCTGACTCACAGTGGAGAAAAACCTTTTTCATGTTCCAAGTGCAACTATTCATTTTCTCGAAAAGTCTATCTAAAGAGGCACATGCTGACTCACAGTGGAGAAAAACCTTTTTCATGTTCCGAGTGCAACTATTCATGTTCTCGAAAGAGGGCTCTAAAAAGCCACATGCTGACTCACAGTGGAGAAAAACCTTTTTCATGTTCTGAGTGCAACTATTCATGTTCTCGAAAGGGCCAACTGACGAGACACATACTAACTCACAGTGGTGAAAAACCTTTTTCATGTTCCGAGTGCAACTATTCATGTTCTCTAAAAGGCCAACTGACGATCCACATGCTGACTCACAGTGGCGAAAAACCTTTTTCATGTTCCGAGTGCAACTATTCATGTTCTCGAAAGGGCTGTCTAACGAGGCACATGCTAACTCACAGTGGAAAAAAACCTTTTTCATGTTCTGAGTGCAACTATGCATTTTCTCTAAGGGGCACTCTGAAGAACCACATGCTGACTCACAATGGTGGAAAACCTTTTTCATGTTCCGAGTGCAACTATTCATGTTCTCGAAAGGGCCAACTGACGATCCACATGCTGACTCACAGTGGTGAAAAACCATTTTCATGTTCCGAGTGCAACTATTTATGTTCTCGAAAGGGCCAACTGACGATCCACATGCTGACTCACTGTGGTGAAAAACCTTTTTCATGTTCCGAGTGCAACTATTCATGTTCTCTAAAAGGCAGTCTGAATAGCCACATGCTGACTCACAGTGGTGAAAAACCTTTTTCATGTTCTGAGTGCAACTATTCATGTTCTCGAAAGAACAATCTGACAAGCCACATGCTAATTCACAGTGGTGAAAAACCTTTTTCATGTTCCGAGTGCAACTACTCATGTTCTCGAAAGGGCCAACTGACGATCCACATGCTGACTCACAGTGGTGAAAAACCATTTTCATGTTCCGAGTGCAACTATTTATGTTCTCGAAAGGGCCAACTGACGATCCACATGCTGACTCACTGTGGTGAAAAACCTTTTTCATGTTCCGAGTGCAACTATTTATGTTCTCGAAAGGGCCAACTGACGATCCACATGCTGACTCACAGTGGTGAAAAACCTTTTTCATGTTCTGAGTGCAACTATTCATGTTCTCGAAAGAACAATCTGACAAGCCACATGCTAACTCACAGTGGTGAAAAACCTTTTTCATGTTCCGAGTGCAACTATTCATGTTCTCGAAAGGGCCAACTGACGATCCACATGCTGAATCACAGTGGTGAAAAACCATTTTCATGTTCTGAGTGCAACTATTCATGTTCTCGAAAGAACAATCTGACAAGCCACTTGCTAACTCACAGTGGAGAAAAACCTTTTTCATGTTCTGAGTGCAACTATTAATGTTCTCGAAAGGGCCAACTGACGATCCACATGCTGACTCACACTGGTGAAAAACCTTTTTCATGTTCCGAGTGCAACTATTTATGTTCTCGAAAGGGCCAACTGACGATCCACATTCTGACTCACTGTGGTGAAAAACCTTTTTCATGTTCTGAGTGCAAATATTAATTTTGTCGGAAGAGCTATCTTACAAGACACATGCTGACCCACCGTTAAAGAAAACCTTTGTCTCGTCTCGAGTGAATATAATAATCATCTTTTGTGACGAGCCACATGCTGACTTACAATTAAATTTGATCGCTCGTCACGAAACCCCAGGCAGCATCACCACGGACCAAGGTCATCAGTTCGAGAGTTGTCTCTTCAAAAAACTCGCAGAAAAGTTTGGCATCAAACACAACATAACTACTGCGTATCATCCACAGGCGAACGGGATAATAGAGAGATGGCATCGCACGCTCAAGGCATCCCTCATGACATGTGGTGACCGGAACTGGATCGAAAATCTCCCCCTCATATTGCTCGGGTTGAGAGCGACTGTTCGTGAAGACCTAAAATGTTCGCCTGCTGAACTCACCTATGGCGGAACACTAAGGCTACCTTGCGATTTCTTCACTGAAACCCCCCGTGAGGAACCCGACACCTACGTAGGACGTCTACACAGGAAGTTCGAGCATATTAAATCGACTCCTGCCAGCAAACACAGTACTAAAAAAAATTTCGTACACAAAGACCTACCTGTCACCACGCACGTATTCCTGAGAACGGATAGTGTAAGAAAACCTCTACAGAATCCATATGAAGGTCCTTAAAAGGTAGAAGAGCGCGACGACAAAACATTTGTCATTTCAATAAAAGGCAAACCTAAACGCGTCTCCATAGACAGACTCAAGCCTGCTTTCGTTCCGGTCGAAGAAAATGTCACTATGGACACACCTGTCGCTGTCACACCTGTAACCAAGACGACAACTCGCTCAGGTCGGCAAGTACATTTTCCAACGCGATTTAGATCGGAATAAGCACGAAAAGACATTTCTATTTGGCATTTTTTCTATAACTCATGATAGAAATTAATTTCTAAATTTCGCCTAGCTTTCTCTTGCAAACCATATTCTTAAAGTATATATCTTTTTTTCTTAAAAAATACTGCAAATCAAACATTATTAAATTTACACATTTTCGATGGAAATTTGACTTTAATATTGTTTGTTATCAACTGATAGAATCTAAAAAACATAGATAATTATTATGTATTCATGAGTGTGAAACATTTTCTATACGATGAACACAAATCATCATGTAAACCGCATAATTCATGCACCTTAAAACGTATAACAATTATAAAATAACTCTAAGTTCGGATGAAAACTTTTCACCGCTTTATAGCATTTATATATGCATTGCTACTCGATTTAGCATCAACCGTCATCACAAGTGTGATCGACTACCAATATAATGAGCATAGTTTTTTTTTTTTTTTTTAACCACGTACCATGGTACTTTTGTGTACTTTCAAATATGCTTCTCTGGACGTATAAGGCACTATATACTTCTAGAAAACCATATAATCTAAAACTTCTGTTATTTAATATCTCTTTATTATTTTTTTCATGCAATAACAGTAAACAGCTGATGATGTATCACTTTCCCAACTAAGGAACATTAACCCACTTTGTCATACGTATGTAAATAAACAAGGTTATTCGACTTTTTGTCTCCAAAAAACACATATTTACATACCGATGACAGACGTGTTGCATAGTTAATTTAAAATTACCAATTCACCGCTACAGATTAGCGTAACACATTATATTTCTAATACCATAATGAACACCTTACTTAGGTTACCTTATACATGTACTTCTTTAATTAAGACAACTCTATTATTTATGCTTATGTTACTCTAAACATTTCATACTCTAGTTATAGTTGACTACACATTTATATTTTATGTCAAACAAATATTTTTCTAAACTCAGAAATGTTTCCTATGCTAATTATGAATACATATTTTCGATTCAATTATCATGTAGGTACAATGCTAATTTCAAGTTTATCATAAATGTTAGGATTAAATATTTTTATATTGTATTATATTTTTTTTTTTTTTTTTTTTGGAATTATTTTTTATTTTTAATAATAAGTTTACATGGTACATAATTCATTTTACATCTTGGGTTTTTTTTTACTACTCTTCCATTGAAAGCATTTGCTTGTGTATGGAAGGGGAGTGTACATAAATGTTGTTGTTAGTTAGTACTTAGATAATTCATTGTACATAAATGTATGTTTGCTGTAGTATTTTTTTTTGATAGTAGTGAAGGATAATATATTAATATAATAAATTTTAATAAAGAAAGAAAGTTATGGAAAACTAAGGATATTTTTGAGATTAATTAAGTGACAGTAGTTTTTTTTTCAGAATATTTTTAAAGTGTCTCTTGACAGAGAGCAGTATTTGGGTTTTATCATTAATGCTTCTGATTTCTTCTGGTAGACGATTGAAAAAAGTTCTTCCCTGGTAAGTATAATGATGTTGTGCAAAAGACGTATTTAGTTTTGGGCATAGAAAAACATGTCTAAGTCGCGTTCTGTTTTCATTTAAAAATTGATATTTATCTTTTTCTTTTATAATTTGGATTAATGAGTTTTTAATATATAGGTCTTTAAATGTAGGTACTTGAAATTCTTCAAACAGGCGTTCTGTTGGGTAGTCAAAGGATTTTTTTAATATAATTTTAATAATTGTTCTTTGTATAATTTCAATTGGAAGAAGGTTACATTTATACGCGGATCCCCAACTAATAATAGCGTATTGTAAAGTGGATTGAACTAAGGCATAGTAAATTAAATATAGATTTTTTATCGACAGAAAGTTTCTAATTCTTAAAAATATATATATTAATTTTCTAATTTTTTTTACTACTTGACATATTTGTTCCTTCCATTTCAGATTTTTATCAATAATTACTCCTAGATATTTAATTTCATTTGTTGTTTTTAGTACTGTACAGTTTGATTTGCAATAGTTTTGGCTGTGAATTTTAGTATTATTATGTATGACAATGTTAAAATTTTTAGGAGTATCATTTGTATAGATTGCAAATGGAATTACAAATGTCTTTTCATTATTAAGTGACAGTAAATTGGTGTCGAAAAAATTCTTGAGCGTGTTGATGTCTTCTGTGGCCTTTAATTCTACTTTTTCCCAAGTCTTATCACTTATTATTAATACTGTAAAAAATACACAAAAATGTATACACAAAATTAGTTTGATTATTAATAATATTTAAATTTCTATTGGCATTTTCCTAATTTCTAATATTTCTAAAAGGTCTAACTGAAAACCACTAACATTAGTGTGTAAAATTTTAAAACCAGTATTTATGTCAAATGAATGGTTGAATTCAATTAGATGGTTAGCAAATTCCGAATAATTATTGCTATTTAGACATCTCAATTAATCACATTTTAAATTAGGAAAAATGTCAATAGAAATTTAAATATTATTAATAATCAAACTAATTTTGTGAATAACCCTGTCTTAAACATATTTCCATTGTAATTTTTTGTCTTTGATCTTCTAAGCACCTCCCCTTTTCCACCTTTCACCCCTCCCCTCAACCCCCCCCCCCCCACACTACTTCCTTTTCTACCCACACCTGTCTCTATATACTTGACAATTTAGTTTTTAGTACATTAATTGTCCTGATGAAGAGAACATCGTTCTCGAAACATGTTGACTTTATATAAAAAATAAAGATTATCGTGGTAAAAACAAAGTGTTTTAATTATTTTATTGATAAAATGGTACCACAAAGTGAATTTGCAAAATTTGAAGAAGTAATAAACAAATGCTCCGAGCAATTAGTTCGTCGATGCACCTGACACCCCAAACGCGGAATATTAGCAAACTTTTAGTTTAAAGCTATTTTGTAAATAAGTTAAAACTACAAACACTTATTATAATTAAACTTAGCAATAATACCCATAGTTGTTATACGAAAGATAATATTTGTAAACAAAATAAAATTGTGTTCTTTATATATATTTGTTATGTTTCCATTTCATCACATATTATAAAGATCGTATTAGAATTAAGTACTCTTGCTGACCATCTATTTTCTAATAATTGTTAAGCTAACATTGGAGGCTGCTCACATTCTGACTGAAGGTGCATCAGTCAGGATATGACCAATATATTGCTTTATATATCTCAACTCCTGTAGTATGTCGTGGACACTGGAGGGGAAGCTGTCGTGATCTAAGAAAGCACCCCAATATTTTGATAATTATTTAGAAGATGGTCACCCTTTATTAAATGGGAACACCGGCCACTCGAGTCACCAAAGGTCCGACCGGACACGCTGACGACTCGAGCGTCATTCTGTCCTTGGGCGTCGTAGAGCCAACACGTCGTTATCTTTGTAAAATCACGTTCGCTCTTAAATGTTATACGTAACCTTCCGATGAATAAATTATTAAACGTGGAAATTTCTTTTACTACTCCGAGTCAATGGCCCTGCAGCACCGAGTAAGTATTCATGTCGAACTAAAACCCACAACCGAAACTTCCACAACTTTGGTTATAATTTAGAAAGCCATTTTTTCAGGTTCTATGGTACCAAACGGGCTGAAATTTTGGAATCGTGATGAGAATCATGGTCCAAGACAAAATCATTCCTAAAATCTGCATAAAGTTGACTTCTTGGAAAAATCACCATTCCTGTTGGCAGTAATTTCAGACTTGGGTTCGACCTTTAGAAGCCATTTTTCCGGCTCTATGATACAAAATGGGCTGAAATTTCGGAATCGTGGTAAGAATCTTGGTCCAAGACGAAATCATTCACAAAATCTAAATAAAGTTGAATTTTTCGGAAAATCATTATTCTTATGTGCACTATTTTCAGACTTGGGATCGACTTTTAAACACCATTTTTTCAGGTTCTATGTTACCAAACGGGCTGAAAAATTGTAATCGTGATAAGTTTCATGGTCCGAAACGAAATCAGTCGCAAAATCTGCATAAATTTGAATTATTGCAAAATCATCATTTTTTTCGGTGCTATTATAAGACTTGGGTTCGAACCTTTAAAAGCCATTTTTTCATCGAAACGTGGTAAGAATCATGGTCCAAGACGAAATCAGTCACAAAATCTGCATAATGTTGAATTTTTCGAAAGTTCATTATTCCTATGTGCACTAATTTCGGACTTGGGTTCGACTTTTAAAATCCATTTTTCAGGTTCCATGGTACTAATTTCGGACTAGGGTTCGACATTTAAAATCCATTTTTTCAGGTTCTATGGAACCAAACGGGCTCAAATTTTGGAAACGTAAGAATCATGGTCCAACACGAAATCAGTCACAAAATCTGCATTAATTTGAATTTTTTTTAAATCATCATTTTTATCGGCTCAATTATTAGACTTGGGTTCGAACTTAAAAAGCCATTTATTCAGGTTCTATGGTATCAAATGGGCTGGAATTACGGAATCGTGATGAAAATCATGGTCCAAGATGAAATCAGTCACAAAATCTGCATAAATTTGAATTTTTGAAAAATCATCATTTTTATCGGCGCTATTATAAGACTTTGGTTCTAATTTAAAATGCCATTTTTTCAGGTTCTATGGTATCAAACGGGCTGAAATTTTAGAATCGTGATGAGAATCATGGTCCAAAACGAAATCAGTCACAAAATCTAAATAAAGTTGAATTTTTCGAAATAATTAAAAAATTTAATTAAATCATTTTTCTCCAACCTGAGAAAATGGTTTCCAAAGTTCAAACCCAAGTCTTCCATTTGTGCCCGTACGAATGATGATATTTCCACAATTGCTATTTTCTTCAGATTTTGTCATTGATTAAGCTTGAGACCATTGTTTTTACAAAGTATCCAAATTTTCAATTCTTCCTGAAAAAATCGCTCTCAAAGTTCGAACCGTCCGCGTCGTGCCTGTTAGAGTAATTATTTTTCCAGAATTGCTATTTTCGACAGATATAAGCATGGATTAAACATTAGACCATAATTCTAAGTACGTTTTTAAAATTTCAGTCCTTTCGGCTTTGTAGAAACTTGAGAAATAGGCTTCTAAAGTTCAAACCCCAGCGAATGGTTCTGAAATTTTAAATACGTACCTAGAATTATGGTCTGAAGTTGAATCTTCAAGTTGGTCTGATCTTGTTCATTGAGTTATGTACGTTTTCAGACTTGTATTACAGTGGGAGGGATATATTCGCAACCATCACGCCACACACTGATCCCCAGAATCCAACCCAACCCATAAGTGTTAAATACCTCATACCTTCCCAGACTTTCCTCTCCTCCCCTTCCTTAGAATAGATCCTCCACACAGTATCCCAAAATATGACATAGGCCCTGAGGGAAATTATTTTCCTCAGGGCCTCCTATGTCGAGTTAATTTAAAAAAAAAGAATCACAAAGAAATCTATTCATGATTAATTAATGTATCTTTGTTTGTTTACGCTTTCCTATACCATTCATCCGATTTTGCATAAAACTACAGTTTGTTCTTATTAGTTCCAGTAATGTTTAGATGGTGATTTGAATGGTACAGGAAGTCGGGGATGCCCGAAAAATTCATTTGACAAATAATTATTTTTAGTTAAATTAGACGTATGTGGTGAACAAAAAAGTTGGTTAAGGAGAATTTATGATTTGGAAGCGAATGGTTGAAGGGATCGAGGACGTCCGATGTAAATATGTGCATGATCAAATAAAACAAGGATTTATTACAATAATTTTATTTCCACCTTACTAAAAAATGCATCCAGTTGTCAGGTAAGTACTCTAGAATTCACAATCTCAAAACTTAACTCCAAACCATTTATAAGTTCCCGAGCCACGCCGGGACATGTCAGATACTCAAATATAAATTTGTAATCTGAAATACACCCCTGATATAAAGCTCGCTAGTTGAAATTTCATAATGAAATCTCGCATTACAAACATAAACGCGTTGCCTATCTCAAAGGCAGCTGATCGCTGGACCAACTTTATTTCGATAAATCACAGTACATCCGATCGGCGTAATTATGAAAATTCTCATTTGTTAATATCTTTATCATCTTATTTCCTGTGTGGTTAAATTAGTGCAAATTGGCCATACATCGTGATAATACAGTTTTTAATACACTTTGATACAATAGTTCACCATTGGTGTTTTTTAAACATTGTCGTGAAGTTCTGTGGTGACGAATTAAATTAAATGTGCTAATATTGTTAAAAGTTTAAAGTTCTTAAAAAGTGATTGATTGAGTTTTTTTTTAGAATTTTGGTAGGATTGTGTAATGGATAAAAAATTATGAATTTTTTATATGCTAACTAACTAATAACCAAATCAATCAATAATCACCCCGTTTCTCCGGATGGGTAGGCAGAGAGGACGGATTGCCAAACATTCGGTCTTGGCACACACTCCTTGCTTCATCCACATTCATACCAACTCTTCTGTTATTCTGACTCTTGACATGGCCCGACTCAAGTGTTTGCTTCACTTGTCTTCCTAGGGTGTCTCCGACTGCTTCTACCACATCATACATTATTCACTGTACTTTCAGCTTTCCTCTCAAAGTTCCATTACTCTCTGCCATCCACCAGGGTAGGTACCAGTACACCATTGTGGACTGCTAGCTTAGCTTCTTTGGACAGTTTTTTTGTTAGCGCTAACTGCGTTCAGTCCTCCAGTAACAGAGTTACCTGCATTTACCCTTCTTTCAATATCTCTGTCAGCCTTCCCATCTCTTTAGAACATACTTCCTAAATACACAAACTCATCCACCTGCTTCAAGTATTAGGATAGAATTTTAATTAATGGTTCTCTAAACGGAATTACACGATTATTTAAAATATTCTTAAGTTTGTCAGTCACTTTATATGGTAAGCCTTTCTTATGCCCAGGGCCAGTGGAACTATAACATATCTAATATGAGTTTTTCTGATGGTGAAAGTAGAGGAAGGATTAAAAAAGACTGGATTCTGCAAAAATGAAGTCCCTGTGGCGCATGTGTGGTAAAACCATGTATGATCGTGTAAGAATTGTGGAGATCCGCAAAGAATACAAGGTTGATGTAAGCGTAATGAACAAGATTAAGAAAGGGATATTTAGGTGGTTTGGGCGAATTAACGGTGAAAGGATTGTAAGGATACTAATATATGACGTGAATTTGAATGCTAGATAAAGTCGGGACGCTTGTAGAAGACATGGCATGATCAAGTGAATCAAATACTTACAAAGAGTAAATGCTGTAGAAATGAGATCCCTGAGGCGTATGTGTGATAAAACCATGTGTGATCGTGTAAGAATTGTGGAGATCTGCAAAGAATGCAATGAGATTAAGAAAGGTATTCTGAGATGGTTTGGGTATATAGAGCGAATTAACGAAGAAAGGAGTGTAAGAAGAATAATATATGACGCGAATGTGAATGCTAGAAGGAGTCAGGGACGCTCGAGGAAGACGTGGCACGATCAAGTGAATCAGATACTTGAGTAGGGCCATGTCTAGAGTCAGTATAACAGAAGAGTATGAATGTGAATGAGGCAGGAGTGTGTGCTAAGACCAAAATAGTGGATAGAAAGGGAAACGGAGTTGATTAAGGAAGGAAAGTAACTGAATATTCACGTATCCAAAAAACACTGCTAAATCTATATAAAGATCACTATCCGTTGTTAGTTTGGAGAAAACTCTTGCAAAAAGGATTATCTGCGAAGATTGAAAAATTAAACGAAGCATTTGGTAATCGAAGACACGTGGTATAGATTCATCTTTAAAATTAAGACAGCCAACATTGGATCGATGGGTATGTATTTGTAATTTCTTTTAAAATTCTTACATGTATTTGAATTTCGCTGTTTATTAATTATTTATTAAACGCCATAAAAGGCTTGTACAATAATGTGATACATGAAATTATAAGTACACAGTGGTACATAGGCGAATATTAGTATTACATTTAAGAACACAACAATATGTATACAAAACGACATTGAATGTGATACAGCTGAAATTTTCTTAAGGCATAGAATGCTACAATTATAGAAAGCACTTCATTTAAACAGGATAAAATATACAGAAAAGATGACTTGTCAACAGATATAATCTATATAATCTATATAAGATAATATAATCTAGCAAAATATTATGTTGTTTTCGTAAATTAATACAAATCTTTGGGATGCGGGTTTTGTGTACCGCCGCCACTGGAACCATTTATTGAATAACCAACACATCTGTCATATTCACCTCGAGTGATTCGCTACGATTGCTGATTTAGCATTAGAGTGCCCGGTTCATCGGGTGAGGTGTGATCAGGATGCGCCCGCCCACCAGCTGAGAGGCTAGTTTGGGGAGACCCTTTGACCTCTCCAACTGGTCTCTTTTGTCCCATCGCTTTGCGCCTCAGCGGGAGGAATAGACCATACGTCCGGCACTCCTGGACACACTGATCACTAAATTCCTCCCCACCCCTCCTACCTTTTTTCCTTCCCTGAACTTCCTTTCCTTCCTTTCTTTAAAAAGAACCACCATACAGCATCCCCCAAAGATGCCATTGGCTTGGGATTAAAGTTAAAAAAATACATATTTGTAGAGAAAAGTATAATATTTGTGGCACATTTTGTAGTAAATTGTGGTATTTCACCCAGTTTTTTTTTGTATTTCATCAGTATCGGCGAAAGACAACATTTTAGAATCAAAGCGCTGCTTGAAATGGCTTTAGCCGTGTTTGCTGACCAGATCTGAACAACCATGTACTTCACCACCTTCCTCTTACCCCCCTTCTTCCCCTTCCCATTACTTTTAGCCTCGCAACGTACCCTATTTGAGGATACCATAGACTAACTGGCTCTAGACGTTTGGGAGCATTAGAAATGAAAGTCAATCCACGTAATATACTCCTTATTAGCGTAAGCATTGTTACATGTTTTAAAGCAATTTTTAAATATCTACCTCTTTCTATTTAATTTTCACTTTATTTTGTTGTCGGGAATGCACTTGTGCAAATCTTAGAAGTGGAAAGTAACCAACTTCCAGACGAGCTGACATTCTGAAGAGCTGTGTCCAGTACGAGAAGAGATCCTTGGTTCAACTCCTAGTTGTGCCCGTTATCTTTTTACTGTCTGTTTCTAGATTTATTAATATTAGTATTATTTTCTTCATTGATGCAAACAAAATCTTTATAATACATTTGTCTAATCGTATTTTAAGTTAATTTTTTTGACAAAAAAAACTGATAAACCTGAAACGTGATAAACTAACAGAACCCTCACGCCGTTTCCCTCCAGGGGTAGGCAGAGAGGACGGACCGCTAAACAAAAAGGTCTTGGCACACTCTTCTTTCCTCATTCACATTCATGCATCGTCTCATACATACTCTTCTATTATTCAGTTATATCAAGTATCAGATTCACTTGATCATGCCATGTCTTCCTCGGGCGTCCCCGACTCTGCTCCCATTCTCACTTGCGTCTACCTGAAAAGGTTGTTAATAAATAAGCATAATTCAATATCAGTAATTAATCAAAATTTCGTAAACATTTTTACTCCAAATACTGTAAAGAATCATTGGTTATAGTAAATCAAGTACGTCCCTTAAGGCCCCGTAGAAAGCGTTAAAAGATGGTTTGGAAGGGAGATATGTAAATACGAATGTTAGAGGGAGCACGTTAATATTAAGAAAAAACGATAATAATATTTAATTCGATCAAAAATCTCTAGATAAATGCTTTAGTTGCATTTAAAGATACGCTTGTGAATTTTCATTCCAATAACATATTAAATAACAGAACAGAACGTGTTCTTAATAATTTTCAGGGATGGAATTTCATATAATTAACAAATGACGTATTTTTTATTTTTATTTTTTTTTTTATTTATTTATTAAATTTAATATAGTTACATTTTATACAATATAAGATATGGGTAGTCCCACAAAGCTGTGACAATCAGCTTGTCTGTAGGTTCTACCATTTAATGTTATAACATAATACACATTAGCTTTTAAGTTTAAACGGCCGGCGTGGTCTAGTGGTATACGCTTTTGACTACAGATCCGAAGGTCGCGGGTTCGAACCCGGCGTGCGCAAATAAATTTTATTTTGATTAATTTGTGTTATTTCACAATTAATTAATTAAAATAATATATAGTATATTTGCGGCACGTTCCAGAGTGGAAGATACTCTCAGTATCGCCCTGGTGTAAGACCACCATTCAGAATTGAAACGTTGCTTGAAATGGCTTTAGCCGTGTTTGGTGACCAGATCTGAATAGCCAGGTACTTCCTCACCTTCCTCTTCCCCATCTCCCTCCCCTCCCCAATACCCTCAGCCTCACAACATACCCCAATTGGGGATGCCATAGTCTCACTGGCTCCAGACGGGAGCAGTTGGGACTCTTGTGCGGTAATACTGTAAAAAAAAAAAATATATATATATAAATACCAAATATAATGTTTAGGATAGATAAACGTTTTGTTCATTTATTAACCACTTTTTTGTCAGTTTAGGGCAAGGTTCCTCATTATTTTTCAAGTTAAAGTTTTCGTTAAATTTGTTATAAATCACAGGTATCAAATAGTCAAGTGTTCTGCTACCATACTTATTTGATATTAGTGGAATTTTTAGGCCTTTTTTTTCAGTAAATCTTGTTTTGTGACTATGCACCAATGGCTTTTTGTACGCATTTTCTCCCGCATTATCCATAATTATAATAAACCAGAGAAGCCCTTTGATTGGGAGTAGGCCCTCAGAGCCATACAGTAATTTTAAGTTGTTTCTTTGTTTGTAAATGCTAGGTTTAACAATTTTTTTAATTATAGCAGTTTGTAGATTTTGAATGTATTTAATATTAATATTACTCGAGTGTCCCCAAGTTCGAATTCCATATCTAAGTATTGATTCGACCATAGAATGATATATAAGTTTGAGAGTACATCGAGGCAATACAAATATTAGTTTATAAAAATTACTCGCCAAACATCGGAGCTGGTTACAAATTTTGATCACACTTTTGTCCCATTTAAAGTTATTGTCTACGATTATGCCAAGGTAAGTATATTCGTTTGCAAAATCAATTTTTTCACAGCAGCAAATATTATCCATTTTTTTATGTATACAATCAAAATTATGTGCAGTTATTTTAGGTAAGTTCCACATTTTCAAGCTCGGTGATCTTATATACATGCATTTAGTTTTTTTGACATTAATAATTAATCCTACATCATGAGACCATTTAAGTAGCTCGTTAAAGTCAATTTGTAATTCTTGAATAGCTATTTCAGGGTTTTCATTAGAGACAACTAGTGCAGTATCATCAGCAAAAATAAATCTACGGGCTATTTTAAAAAGTTTAGACATGGCAATTACATATATAATGTATAATTTTGGTCCTAAAATTGACCCTTGTGGCACCCCTGATTTAATAAATCTAAAATTACTCATTACATTCAAAATCTTTACATACATTTTTCTATTTGTTAAATAGTTTTTGAAAAATGATAGGAGTTTACCACGGATTCCTATGATTTCGAGTACCTTGATTAATTGTGTATGGCTGAGTGTATCGAAAGCTTTTGAGAAATCAATAAATAATACTAGTACATGTTTTTTTGAGTTAAGCTCTGAATTTATATAATTGGAACATATATACATATATTATACAATTTATATAACATCTTCAAAAATAATTTGTTTATTCTGGAACTTTAAAACTGAAAGAGTTAACGAGAAACTTGTATTCATTTTGTTTGTATTTTTTTACATTATTAACAATTAAACTAGGCAAATGCCCGTATTATGGTGATAACATAAATAAGAAAGTGTAAAAACAATAATACAATGTTGTATATATATCGTAATACAAATGGTAACACAAAAACTAAAATAATAAATATATATACGATTAGAGATAAAGTCGGAATAATTTCACTTGGCTCTTTCTTCAGTCAGACAATAATTTCATTCAAGAAGCTTTCCATATTCTTTTGAAGAAGGCCTGTTTTAATTTTACTGCATTGTTGCTTGAACCCATTTTACACCTTACGAGCGAGGAATACATGGAAACGTTGTCCCAACGATGTGTTCATTTTTGGTACTATCATCCTTTGTTCTGATCTTAGTCTTGTTGTGTAACTGTGATCTACAAGACTATGAAGCTTGGGATTGTTCGTATAGTACATTACGAGTGCATGTATATAAATCTGCCTTACGTTTAATAATTTTGTTTCCTTAAATAAGGGTGTCGATGGATACAAATAAGGATTATTATCCATCACTCTTATTACAACTTTTTGTGCCTTGGCTAACGGATCTAGTATAGTTTAGGCCATTGTTTCGCAAACTTTTTGTGTTCAAGGTACACCTCTCAAATCGAGAAATTTTAGAGGTACACCGAAGAAAAAAACAATGTTTATTTAATATTTATTTATTACTAATATCAATATACCTAATATGAAAAGATGTTTAGTGAGAAATGTGAGCCTGTT
Source organism: Hesperophylax consimilis (assembly GCF_061612785.1). Classification (NCBI taxonomy): domain Eukaryota; kingdom Metazoa; phylum Arthropoda; class Insecta; order Trichoptera; family Limnephilidae; genus Hesperophylax; species Hesperophylax consimilis. The sequence goes on along the minus strand of NC_142854.1, from coordinate 21,769,846 downwards.
TAACTGAGCACAGGCGATCGAAATTTGGAGCAATCGTTGATAAGGCTGCTCTCATCTCTTTATTGATCGTCCTCAGGCGTTCTCTTTTTTCCATTTTATTAAACTATTGTAGTGGGAGTTGAAAATCCCAAATAGCATAAGAAGGTTGTGGCAAACGGTAATATATTTTCAACAGCATGCTTTGAAATCAGTCAATACTCTTTTTTTATATGCAGCCAAAAATTTGCTAGCTCTACTTTGGAAAATTTTAGTCCGATCAGTTTTTAAATCTAAGAATTCTTTCTGCTCGTTTATCGGTAAGTGTCCAAGGGAAACGTTATCCGAGAGCGGATTTAGTACCCCGTCCATAGGTTGTGGGTCACGCTTAGGAAAATAACAGTTCATTTTTTCTGCTAATAGCTCCAAGTGTTTCACTATCAAAGCCTCCACTTTGTTTCTGAATCGGCATCTATGACATTTGTAAACATTTCAATACTACCATTAACAGCGTGGCTGATTCATAATACCAACTTAGCGCGAAAGCCTTCCATTTAGTCCGATGACGTTAAAATATAAGAATTTCTGCCTTACATTTTTCTGTTGAGCTCATTTAAACCCACTACCCATTCTTCTTTTATAAACACAGAAGCAAAATCTGAACCCTGGGCCTCTAAAAACGTCTGGGACTCATTTTATATGAAACAGAAGTGACTGATATTTTCTCTCATCTGCTCCCATTTGCTTTCTTATTATCTTCACAATGCCTTGATTTTTTCCGCGGCACACCATCTGATGATCACGGTACACCAGTGTGCCGCGACACACGCTTTGCGGAACACTGGTTTAGGCTGCACCGCCCACTGCTTGGTATGCCATACCTGATAATTGAATGCCACAAAGCAAATTACACAATTTTAATGGTTTTCTTATCAACAATGTTGCAATGCTGGGGCGTAACACTCCGTATAAAAATTGCAGGAGAAACAGCTTTGACGATTACGTCACGCGAAATGAAAACAATCAATTAAAACACAGAAATATAATCTGAATGAATGTTGCCTATTGATAACATGATAACGCAGTGCAGCAGGCGTCTGATGTTTTGTGCAAACCATGTTTGGATCCCACCCTAGCATCGTACTGTTAGGAGGCCACTGGGACTATTTGGAAGCTGGTGAAAGATTTCATCAAATATGCCGATTGTCAGGTGCATGATCCCGGTGTTTCCTGGGTTTCTTACGATGCCCACTAATAGTTACGCCAATCAAGGAAGCAACTGTTTGGTGCTCGACCCTTTGCGAATTTTTCCCGTATTCTGTTTGCAGAATACCGTACATTGTGTTCAGGTTAAGGCGTGTCAAATAAATAATTCAACAAAATGATATTACATAGAATGTTAAGATTTATTCATTAACATACACTAAAAACAGGTGTAGGTACGGGTATGTACGTCTATACCGTCTAAAAGCTAACTAACACTTAAAGAAAAGAGATGTCGTTAGTACTGTTTTAATAATTCATCTTATATCACAGGATGCAAGAGGTAGGAATGTGAAGTGGTATGATAATTTATGGACTAAGATACAGATATAGTAGGTACTTCAGCGTTTCACAACCAAAGTTATTATATAATCTAACAACGTGATTAATCAAAAGAAATAATGATCTTGGTTTTTGTAGCTACTGCGCACATATGATATTGATTACAAGTGGGTATCGTTTTATAACAGTAAGTTCAATTCCTCGGCTGACTAAGTCCTCCGTCATTACACAAGGAACTACACCGCTTACAGTGGTGGTTATGAAAGATTTTCAAATATTGTCAGGTTGGTTAAATAAAAAAATCTAACTGAAGCGTTTTTATTTTCAAATTTATTAATTTATTTTTATTATCTATGTAATAGTGTGGGTGTCTTCAAAAAGGCTAATTTAGATTTTCACAAATCAACATTTTTACCTGCTTGACGTGACATGGAAAATTATCAATTTTCACAAAGTGCATGATATGAGTAATTTAGCATTTATCAAGAACACGAGATATCATGACACATTACATACAATATAAGTATGTCAGTACTTGTGCGAACACGTGTTCAGAGTCCGCATATAACATTTGCTTTAGAATGATACTTTGTTACGAACTATTTTCATTTATAGGCTCGCAGTCCCATTTTTAACATGAAAACGAATTATTTTACAAGATTTTTAATAAATTAAAAATAATTCATAACAGTAAGTTTTCTTGGTGTGAAAAATCTACACACTAATATTTATGTAAAAGTGAAAAGTGAGGAAAATAATTTTTCTCAGATAATATTTTATCTTTGAGGCTGCTGTGTGGAGGGTATTTTTTAGAGAATGGAAGGAGAGCATGAGTGTTGGGTAGGAATTTAGAGATCAGTAGTATGACGGATGTCTGAATATATCTCTCCCACTGCGGAGCAAGGCGATGGGTCGAGGGACCAGTTGGATAGGTCAAAGGGTCTCCCCAAATCAGCCTCTCCCGATCTGGCCCGCCACGCAGCTGGTGGGCAGGCCTGAACACACCTCACATGATGGACCCGGGCACCCCTGCTAAATTACCAAACGTATCGAACCAGTTAAAACAGTTAGTTCAATAGTTCAGTTAATATTTATAACGAATTATGTAGTGTACATTATGAATACCAAAAGTATGCTTTAAATAAATTAAAGGTTTTCCTATCGATTTGATTGAGTAAAATAAAAATGAAAAATAAATAACTCAATAAAAAATATAAATGTAAACTACTTATAAAAATATTTTTTCAATAGAAATGTATGAACGCATAAAGGAAACAACTTTTAAAAAATACAGTTTTATAGCTAAGATTATCTGTGACAGTTTCACTAGATTAACTTTTTTGCTTTCTTATAAAATTATTTACAAAATAAATAAAAACCAGCTTTGTGCTTGACATCGAACGTTTCTAGACCCATTTATCAAGCGATTTTAATGCCTATTACCCACAATATAAGGTATACCAAGAATATACACATTTTTGCCTTGTAGCTTCCTCTTAACATGAAAATGGAAAAGAGTGTAAAATACATACTAATATTATGTTGAATGAAAGACATTTCCCTCTCTGCTCTGAAGCTGAACGACCAAAATTATTCATTACTCAACGGGAAAGTTATTGGCTTCGAGTTTTTCGTGCAGGAGGTTTTTAGAAAGGCAAACATTTCCGAGTTACGAATAATCTGACAGTATTTTCGTATTTATATTGATTGGTAAGTTAGTTCTGCATTTTGGAACGACAAAGGTTCTGTGCCTGCGCGCTCTTGTGTAATTGTCGGGGACATAAAACTCATTTTTTTCTATTATATCGGGAATACAGATGTTACCGTTTAGAAGTTTATATGCTGTTGTCAGCAAAGCAGTTTTCTTTCTATCGGTGAGGCTATTTACCCAGCATGCCGGACAAAAAGGCTGACGGATAATATAACCAGGGATAATATCTGAAGTTTCTAAGATATAAATATCTCAGAAACTTCTTTTGTACGTTCTCATCATTTGAAAGTAAGTTAAATCCATTGGTCCCCATATTATAGAACCACTTTCCAAAATGCTACGTACTAAACTATAGTATAGCACACGAGTCGCGGCCGAGCTGCAAACATGTCCGGAGTGGCTTAGCACAAATCCTAGAATTCTTAAAGATTTGTTGCATATCCTTTCAATGTGGACGTGAAATGTTAGGTGCGTATCAAATGCGATTCCCAAATCACTCGAAATAACAATGTGCTGAAGAAATGAATAAGACATTTTGTAGTTATAGTAAATCGTTTTGTTTGTCTTTGTGTAGCACATAATGTAGCATTTCTTAAAATTAAATCCTAATTTATTGGTATGACTCCATTTGACGATAGAATTTAAATCACTTTGTAGCTGCAAGCAATTTTCCAAAGATTTTATGAATTATTCAATATTCCAGTACCAAGAGAGGACCCAGTGGGTTCTCTCTTGGTACTGGTTTGTTAACTTAGCACTGATCACTAGAATGCTGTTGCTTAGTTTTACCGGGAGTCCGGCTACACTGATTTGATATAGATCAGCACACCTTTGTATACCTCTTAGCGCCGGGTGGGGCCTACAGCGGCCGACTGGCAACGGAGGGTGGGGGTAGCTTGGGCCAATGGGGTGTGCTTTTGGCCGGGCAGCGATGCGATAAAATACCGAGCGCTACAATGGTAATTTCTTCTTCTAACAATGTTTAGATCATATTTCTAACAATGTGATTAAGGGCGACAAAACTATTTATTTTAGACTGTACTAGCTGTTCCCAAAAGCGAAAAAAATTAGCTCTAGGGGTATAAAGGTTTGGGCGACTTCACTTTTCTTTAAAAAAATATTGTTTTAAAAGTTTTGTGAATCTTGAACTACTAGGCGAATTTCAGTTTTACATAATTAGTAGCTCAAGTACCGGCATTGCCCGGTCTTTGCAGAGTTTACGCAGAGAATAATGGCATTGTAAAGAATCAAAATTGATTTAGGATTTTGATTGGTTTACACATTCTGTGAACAAATCACATCATTTTAAACTAAGCCACATCAAGCTGGAGAAAATATAGCATATAAGCATGTAAACATTAATTAAGTAGCCTGAAATGTACAAATTACTAAAATAAAATAAATAAATAATCTTCATTTTGTAATTTACACAAATGTATATATCAAATAAATATATAAATTGATTTAAACATCAAATATGACTTAAGAATCTAGAGTGATTCTAAAATCTATTATAGAATACACTTTTTAAGAACAGTGTTGCAGAAAAAATCCTTTGTAATTTTCTCTTGAGTGAAGTTTAAAGTTTAACATTATCATTCATTTCATTGACAGAAAACCAGTTTTTGAGCATGTCAAGGTCATTGTTAAGCAGTTGATGATCAAAAATAGAATTAATTTCAGAAAAAAAAATATGATCATCGGTGAAGAAAGTATAATCACAGTTTAATTTTAAACCTAGGTCATTTATGAATTTTGTAAAAAGCAGGGGGCCAAGATTTAACCCCTGTGGCATACCAAAAGTAACAACTATGGCGAATGTTTTGCATCCAAATAATAAGCAATAGTTGTGTTATATTATACAAAAATGTTTTCACCCAACGAAATGGATATACGTGAATTCACAATTGATCAAGCTTTTTTAAGAAAGATGGAAAAGTTAACTATATCAAAAGTTTTTTTGCAAATCTGTATACATTGCATCATACATTGCAGGAAAATGAAAGGTCAGTTAATATTCGGCTTGATATTCTGCCTGTTGACGATAGGACTTGGCAAAGAATCTTGTGAAGATGCGTTGACTATTGCGAACCGTCCGTACTCGAAGAAAATCTTGGCTAAAATTCAAAACATGACAACGAAGAATGTCCAGCCGGGGAGATTCTTCAAAAAGGACTTGACAGACGTTTTCCTGTGGGCAGATGATGAAGACATTATTGCGAATAAAACTATCGAAGGTAAGCTATATGTATAAAACATATAATTCGTATTATTAGATCAGCAAATGACACGAGTGCAAACTTAATATACAATACACTGATCACCGATCCAAATAATACTGTTATCGCATTAATTTTTCCATCGGTGTTCAACATTGTATATTTGAAGTATTGTAATGTTTTTGCTTACTGTCAATCTGACTTTGTCACTAATTTGGATAACCGTCTCTCCTGGTGACGGCACCAAATGTATGTAATCCTACTTTCTAAGAACTTTGTGTACCTAGGGCTGACCTCTTCTTCTGGTCAGCGATAACTATTGTGATAATCTTATACGTTTGAACTTTACATTTTTTCTGCTGGAAAATTCAGGGAAAGCAAATTCCATGATGGCTTTTCTATCGTTTAACTTTTTCTCGTTAAACGTTAAATTTTTGAAATGCAAGCAATTATTTTTGTCATTTCAGATGTGTTAAATGATATCATCATGGAGTCTGCATTTCACGTGAACGGAACTCTCTACGTGACCACCAACTACGGCATCTATAAATACGACCTCCACGAAGAGTCCATGGACCTGATATCCATTAAGACCATTGAAACGGTGAGTGCCTTTTTACAAGTATTATATATGAAAATTAGCGATTTTTCCTCCCTAGAGAAAAAACCCTCTTTCTCTGTTAAGAATTTAAAAAATATTGTACATTTTTTCAATTGCTGATAATACTGACTTTAAATTCTAGCACTGTCTTTTAGTTATTCGATCAGGTAGTCATAATTATGCTTTTACCTCTGAAATTTGTGTTTCCGAAGGATAATTTTTTTTTAAGGTTTGTTTTGACCGTTTGATTGTTTTTTATGCAACAACATTTTGTAAATTGTGAGTCGAGTCGTAACAATTGAGTCGCCTATCTCCCACGTGTGCTATGCAAAAATTTTAAACCACTATTTTCCCAATAATTGCAAAAAGTTATTTTGGTAAATTGCACCTTCTTGAAACCGTACCAGGTAAAGTTTTCATATATATTTATAGGAATAGAATGTAATCTACCAAAGGTAGTTTTCCCAGAATAGCCGCTTATATTCAGATAATTGTTTTTTTACGTCCACGTTACAACAAAATATTTTATTTTTGGTTTTGTGTTTAATTCGTAGAAATCCATTTATTTTTTTTTATATTTAATTAAAATAAAATTTAAAAATATAATTATTAAGTTCTGCAACTATTTTTTGGTTTTTGTTCTTGTTCCGTCACGCCGATTGCTTCTGACAGGCCGTGTGCTAACCAATAGTATCGTCAGAATTTAAACTGTATAGTTTAAATTTCGCACACGTCAGCTATAACCACGGAGGGCCTTGGGCCGAGCAGTTGCACAAAAACGGTTCGTCGTGTCAAAACATCATCGCCGGTTCTTTATCGGAATAATCACCATACGTATTTTATCGCAATTTAATTTAAAAAAACGAGTGCTAACAAACCACTCTAAACGTCCCAGTGCTGACAGATGAGTCTCACCATGCAGATTCCATCCGCCACTCGGTAAGTTGATTGTGAATTAACGTTACGCATTGTGTTTTCGCATTCGCCTGTCACAAGCCATAGACTTCATTTATACTTTATCTGTGTGGAATAGCCCTGTAAAGTGCGGCTATTCCAACCCTTGTTCGTTCCTCGAACAGTTCTTGTTACAGCTGTTTCAGCTTTCAAGGCCATTTTCATGAAAATGTCAACATATGCATAACTTAATAATTATAGTATTTAATTTGATCATAATTAAATTTAAAAAAAAAACAACGAAATTAGAAAATATTCTTGAAGTTTTATTATAATTTAAATAAGTTAAATGAAATTCACCTAATGAAACTCGGCCATCCTGACAAATAACCAATTTTCTAGCATTTAATTGAAACCGGCCATTACTTTGGATTTGTTCCTGAAGTTCCGGGAAGACCCTAAACGCACAGAACAATATTAAGAAAGACGACGGGTATCAACTTAACAGTTATTGGTATTGACGGCTACCACCTAAACCTAGAAAACCATTTTAAATTTTATTACCCTGATGATGGACACTGTTATGCTGTCCGAAAAGTTGACTGGAAGTGCAACTCTATTTTTATCAAGTAACAAGGTTTTATCAAGCATCAGTTTTAGTTCAAGTCTGAAAGGGTTAACGCGTATTATAACACGACTATTAGAAAACATTTATTGGAAAACCATGACCTCTGCCATAGGGTGACCCCAATGGTTTCGCTATGTATGGTGACTTGGCAGGGTTCCCGGGTACAAGGAGTGAAGTTTGTCCAGGAATTGGCGGCAGCAACTGCGTGGCGGGCCAGATCAGGGGAGTTTGATTGAGATATAGTGGTCTCTCTAGCTGGACTATCTCGACCCATCACATCTTCTTACCCTGCAGTGGGAGATATGTATCCATTGGTCACTCCTGGATACACTGACTATCATATAGCTACCCACCCTCATATATTTTTCCTTCACAGAACTTCCTGTAACCATTTCAGCCCCAGTGTTAATTCAAATTAACGCAAACTTTGTGATTTTTTTTACCGTAATGGTTGCGATTTAGAAAAGCCGTGTTTTTGTTTTCTTATAGCTTGTTATCTTGTCTGTGGAGTCTTTTTTTTCCGCTCGGTTGAAATCTTTATTCACGCCACAAAAACGATAAATATTCTGATACCTGCTGATTGTGAGTTTCGTCGAATTTCCACCGTCATTGATTACTTTATGGTGAGATATCAATATTTTCTACTCGAATGAATAAAAACCAAATATTTAAACGCATAAAGATGTGTTCTATAATAATAACATCAGTTCAATTCACTGTTCACAGTCATTTGCCAGAATATCGTAAATAAAGTTCAATGTTCATTCAAATTAACACTGGTAGTGATGAACATATTTTCGACTACAATGACGAATTTTTATAAATTATTATCCTATATTATTTCTGAATGAATTTTAGTTAAGATGTTATTTGTTTCAAACCTTAGAGATTCTACTACATTTTAAATGTGCATTTTTGACATGCATTTATTTTACCTTACTTTTTAAAATAGAATAATTTCTAAAAAAATTAAACACCAAATATTTTCAAATAATTTTCTGAGGTATTATTAAGCATTAAATATTTTATATATGTGTGAACAATAATTCGGATGTAAAAGGGTTAAAATACTCTCTACACCTCTCCAAAGATGCCGTAAGACTCCGAGAGAAATTATTTTTTAATTGTCTTCTGTGTGGAATTAATGTAAATTTAAAAAAAAACTGACATTCTTACATCAACAATATTTTTTCGACAAAATAGACTGACTAGTATGTTTATCTTTTTATCCCTTGGGCGGGCGTCGCTACTTGAAAAAGTCATATGTTAACACTGACATACGCTATCTGTTGCGTATACCTTTATAGACGTTATAAAAATAGGCTTTTAAAAAAAATGTAAAAAATATTTGATTATTTCAAAGGCCAAAAAGTATAATACTCGCGGTATTTATTTAGCATCTGAAAAATTTCTAGGCGACCAAATTTTCAAACCAAAAACACATGATTTTGCATTATTACGTAGTGCATCGCCTTAAAATAGAACGTGTTCTTTTGAAGAACACGATTTTAAAATGGTTTATAAACCATTTAAAACAAAATATCATTTTACCAAGAAAGTAAAAATATTATTGATGAACTTATTAATAAGAAGTACGATACAGTACGAGACAGACAAGATGGACGAGACGAACGTGTCGAATGAGAAACAAACGAGACGAACAAGAAGAAGGAGATTAACAATATAAACGAAACGGACGATACGGTTAAGACGGACAAGACGGACAAAACTAATGAAACAAAAGAGAAGGAATGTCTTCCTTAATAAGATGAACAAGACAAACAAGACGAACTAAATGAACGAGACGAACGAGACGAACGAGACGAATGAGACGAACGGGACGAATGAGACGAACGGGACGAATGAGATGAACGAGACAAACGAGACGAACGAGACAAACGAGACGAACGAGATGAACGAGATGAACGAGACGAACGAGACAAATGAAAAGAACGAGCCGAACGATCCCTATATCAAGATGAACGGGATAACGAGACGAGCGAGACGAACGAGATTGACAGATGCAAAAGAGACGAACGAGATGGACGAAAAGAACTACACAAACGAAATAAAGGATATGAACGAGATAAACAAGATAAACTAGAAAAACAAGATGAACTAGAGATAAACGATACGGACGAAACAAATAAACAAGACCAACGAGCATTGGTCGAATATTCCCATTTAGCATGTCCCATTGTTGTTGCAGGAGGAAGTTCGGCAAATAATAGTGAGCAGCCCGGGAAACGTCAGTATTGTAACTGAGGACAACCAAATAGTGTATCTGAATGACTCCCCAGGCAACAAGCCGTATTTCTCCCAGCTGCCCGAGGCTGCGCTGCTCACCGGCTATTTCCTGGCCGTAGACCACTGCCGGGTTTACTTCGTGAGAAGCTATTACACACTTGACCTGAATTCAACTCTCTCCAGAGTTAATGCCGTGTTTTATTTAAATAATGTAAGTCGCTTCTACCAAATGCCCGGGGCTGCACCGCTCCTTCTTCTGCTATTCTACTATTTCCTGCACGTAGACCACCGCCCCGGAGTCTGGAACAGTCGATCAGTATCCCCATATTGACATCCATATATCCCTATATCGCAGCCTTTATCAATACGGTATTAGTTAAATCCATCTATGGTTATCAGGCGGCTTTATATGGTAGGTGCGAGGACAGTCAACAAGACATTGATTAAAGCCGCCTTATTTTAGTAAGACCTCTAAGGTAACAGATGAACTTCAGTTAACTGTCAATAAACTTTAAAATTGTCGTTCGATATGCATAAACATGGCAACTAACGCAATCGCAATTATCGTTATCTTAGCATAGATGACGAATATAGTCAATATATCGTATTGACAATAATTGGCTTAAATGATCGTCCGTGCTAGACCTCCTGCAAGGGTAAATTCGTCCGAAGATCAGTCCAAAATGTATTGATCGCGCTCCGAATATTTTTGCACACGCTTTCTTCACTAACCTCGTTATTTTATATTAAAAAAATAATGATTCTTTCACCGAATGATTACGTACTTACGCATATATAAAAAAGAATTTCAAATACATAATCAGACACAAATCAACCCATACATTCTTTAGACATTTTGCCGGAAACGTGTGCAGTTCCTTCTACCCGTGCTCGGTGCAATAATAAATTATTTTTTATGCTTCAGTTTTCTCTTTTGATTGATTAATTATTAAAGTTGGCATTGGAAATCGTTTTTTTGTTGTTGTACTGAAAATTTTCAAAATTAACCTTTGTTGCAGCGTTCCTTTCGTCGGACTTCCTATGTCAAAGACCAGCGAACTGATAATCTGTACACAGTTTACAAAGAAACTGGAATCCATATCAGGGAAAGAGATTTAAGCGATACTCTAAGAGTGGAAATCGTTGATTGCTGTGTTCAGTGGATTGGATTTGACGTCAAAAGCAATATTTTCTTTGGAACAGAAACAGATATCATCATTCTCATCCCTCTAACAGATATGTACTGCGTGGATGATGATCCGAAAACCAACTTAAGTGCCTATGATCTGGCTCTTACAGTGCTTGATGACTTTACACCTACCGTGAAAAATATCATAAATAACAAGCAATGCCTGACTTCTCGAGAGGAAGGTAAAAAGATCCCAAATCTGGACTTTTACCCTGTGGAAGGAACACGTTACATTCACTGGACCATATTGTATTTGTTTGCGGGATTGCTGATTTTTGTAGGAATCATTTGTGTGTTTGTGAAATTGAATAAAATATGGTTTAAAACGATGGAAAACCATCCTACCCTCACAAGAGAGAACTCGTATGAGAGCGTTATTTACCAAGACGAACAACCTATATAAAACGATTTTTTTTCTTTTACGTTAGTTATTTACTCCATACAGGAATTCCCAATGAAAATAATTACTCTGAGGGTCTATCATCGCTGGGGATACTATGTGGAGAGTCTTTGTAGGAGACTCTACGAGAGTTTTCTAGAACGCTCGCCCATACAAAATGCATTGTAGCGGGAACACTCAACACAAGTCGTAATGCGAGTGCTTGGCATCCTACATACAGTTATGAAAAGTTCTCTATGCATCCGGGCGGCTATATAATGTCGCACGCCCAGATGTAATTAGCCAGTCATTAATTCGCAGTTTTACGAGTGAACAACTAGCGAACGCTGCGACTGCCTGCTGCGTACTGAAGCGGCCGACACCGACCATCATTTCATCCTCGTCGCGTTCCGCTCTTTCTTCACAACACCGCTACAGGACTCCTTGGGATCACCTCAGCGCCCTGGCCCCGGCCATCGTTCCTGGCTAGCGCTGCAACCACTTTGCCGGTCAGCGCCTCGGCCCCGCGGCATCGTCGCCGGCCTGCATCTCCCGCTCATCTGCCGACCAGGTCCATCGTACTTTCGGCTAAAACGTTCACACTGGAGTACCCGGAAGACTCCACGCCTTCACCAGTGCTTAACACGCCCACGAGTCCGGTCTCCATCAACGCGGCGTCGACTCACTGACCCCCGCCTCGACCACTTCACCGTCATCTCTGTCTACACCTGGTGTCATCGTCCTCATCGGTCCAGCGTCATCTCCCGACTGCGCAATTCAACTGACTCGGACATGCATCTTTCATTGTCTCCTTACCAGATCTCCAAACATATAAAATATAAAAAAGGGGATGTTACCTTAAAAATACATAAATATGAACCAATGTAAAACTTTCGTATTCAAAATAAACATTTCTTTTTATCAGACTACTTGATGCTTCTAAAATCTGTTATAATCGTAACTATAGTCTGATTAGAACAATGGGCTATTTTATTTACGAATTTAAGCACTATTTCAGAACCAGAGCCAATCACTTTCTAAACATTTTAATTTAGAATTAAGAATAATTTTGATTTTTAAAACAATTACTTTAAATTCATCATAACTTGTTGTAAATGTGGCAGAATTTCCTGGTTGTTACGCGTGTGTATGATAAATTTTAAATTGTATTTTGAATTAAGGAACAAGACGCATCTATCTAGCCCCTTCTTGCTCCTGAACCTCATACCTCTTTCCTCATAAATTAAATATATATTTCAAGTGAAAAACTTTAAATTGAAATAAATTATTTTCACATATTTAACCATAGAATAATCAAGAAAACTAGACATGCCTTTTATATGAATTAAAATGGAAATAAATGTTTTATTTAGCCGAATAGCCCAGCGCTCTATCTTACTTTTATTAACCTGATATCATAGATCATCATCTCATTTGAATTTCGTAAACACAATTTTGTATCACAATTGTAAACACAATTTTGCCTCTATTGGGAAAATATTTGGATCACGAAACACGCCCACAAGGCATTCCTAGTGTTATTATATATGCTATGCATACAACAGTTAAATGTTTAATAAATTATATTGTCCTGACATTAATAGAGCTACGGTGGTAGCAAAATCATTTTAACATAAATTTTAAAAACATATAAAGTGATTTAAAACAAAGTTATATTTTTTCTTTTAATTTTTGAAACGCTTTCACCCGCTTTTCTCAGAAGCGTTCATATTTGGAGAAATAGTACAGTAACATTGAACTATAAAGCTCAAAGCATTTTTCAGTGTGTCCTACATCTAATGGAATGTCATTTATCCAGTTCCTACCTATCTCAAACCATCAACTTTCTGGAAAAGGGTTTGAAATTTGGAACAATAGCAAGAACAATGAACTTCAAGCGCATTTGTTTGGAAAAATAACAGAAGAAGTTTTAAAATCGATGAAATAATGCTCGAACGAGACAGAGTGCATATCACGTGATCCGCTAGGCTCTCTCCAGTAGCGACGGGTGATAGATTTTTTTGTTGAAAATAGTTCGGTTTAAAAAAAAGTCATCTAACTGTAAAATGACATCTTCATTATTCACTTCAAATTATGACCTGGTAATAATCATTCGGGTATGTTCGGAAGCATTAAATATTTTTTGATGAATTTAAAAAAAATAAAGGTTAGATAGACAACGCGCTTATTTTCACTGAATTAGGTCCAGTGGACATACTTGAGATTTACTTAGTTGTATCGCTCATAAGTTCTTCGGTCAGACAAGCTGCCACCAGCTGCTATAAACACGTCGAAATGGATTCTTTTTGTGAAAAAAATGCCATCCTGTGCTTTTGAGAAGTGCACAAATCATTCCCGAGCAAAAATCAAATCTGATGGAGTTTCTATCCATTACTCGGTACTCAAAAATGACTTATTGTTTCAATAAATACAACAATGCACAATTCTTTATGCCACCCGAAAATGATAAATAATGTCGAATAAGATAAAGCGAAACATATTTGAAGGACAACCGAGTGACAGATTACGTTGTATTCTACTACTCTGCTCGCTCGTTTGTCCATCAAGAACTAGAGGAAACGGGGGTTAAAGCGCCCCACTGACGGACGAGCATGTTTGCGGCGAGCAGTTCTAGCATGGTATACAGGAACAAGGGGCCTTCAGTAGTATAAGGTTGTTTCACCTGTACACACATATTTTTTGAATGGCTATCCCTTTCTAATGCGTTTCGTTCCAAGCTGAGCAGGCGGTTATATGTCGCTATTTCATATATTCGCAAATCGTTATTGGTTGTTCTTTTCATATGCGTTTCGTTATTCGCTTTGCATCTAGATATCAGAACATGCTTTATGTTTTGTTCTTTTTCTGTCAGCCAGTGAGTCTATGGAATCCTGAATTTAGGTATTTTTGTGAGACTTAAGGAAGTCAGGAGATGAAGGAGATTAGGCATAGTAAGGTGTGTGAGGGAGCTCGGTTTCTACTCTTTGTCGCCAGGTGATGCTGAGAATATCTATATGATGTTTGGAACGTGCCTAGAACATAATTGTTCTTTCATTATTTAGGTAATATAACTCAAATAATTAAAATAAATTTTGAGGGAGGTTCTCGGAAGAAATGATCTTATTTCTTCAAGGTTTTCTCGTACACACACGTGGATTTATGGGCATTTCTCTAAAATCGTTGTATGGCACGAAAAAAATATCCGTGGACATGTGAAAAACGCGTTATAGAACATGTGGAAAATTATTGTAGGACTTAAAAAAAAATATTTGTCATAATAATAACAAAATGTCATACACAGTTAAAGATTAAATAATACTTCGTGTTTGAACTCTTTGTAGGACATGTGGAAAATATCAAAATTTCGTGCGAGGCAGTTGATTAACCTAGAGAGTCTTCGCAGGGGCATCACCATTGGTAAATAAGTTCTGCACCTAGGAAGAATATAAGGCTGTGTATAAGGCTGTGTTATAGGCTGGGGACGTAGAATTCTATTTCATACATAAATATAAATTTTAGACTGAATTAATAATAAACCGTTTAGAATTTTATAAGGCATCAGCAGTAATGCGACAACCCCCTTAGAACTAAGGCTCCTAGATACCCAGCATTCCCTAGAATAGTCTTTTGTGTCGTAGATCCCTTGCCATGTTTTTCTGTTTTTGGTAGACCCCCTACTTACCTGATATTGATTTTTTGTAAATTTCTAACTGTAGTGAAGTTTAGTGTTAAAAACTTAAAGTAAAAGCACATGTTCAGTTTTATACATATATTAATTGAATTTAAATTAAAACTACTCAAAATAAAATTTTGTATCTGTTATATAAAATAAACGTAACATAAAATAAACTAAGCAATAAGTAAATGTTTTTAGTAGGAAGGATGAACCTGATGCTTTAATAATAAATTATCAACATTTGGCGTCAATTTTGTAAGGTTTAATCTTAAGTCTCCTCGGCTAATGATGTCCAGTCTGTTTCTTTTTTTCGTTAGGAGATTGGTAACAGCGCTGAACCCCCTTTCCACTAGGTATGACGATGGAAAGGAAATTAAAAATTTCCTCGCTATATTCCATAATACGGGATAAGTAACGGGTATGTTTTTTTGCAGCCAGAAGTGCTGATATCCGTGCTTAAACTGAACCTTAAGTTCTTCGTTTATACTTATTTCAGTCAGTTCCTTTTGTTTTATGACATTCGTTTCTTCTATGTCACCATATGGGTTAATTATCCACGGTGGTATTACCATAGTCAAAACATCCTCAAACCTAGTTTCAAAATCTGAATAGAGGGCATTTAAATGTTGAACGTAGGTTGAAACGTCGTCTTCCTGGCAGTTTGTCTGTGACAAATTGGGGAACTGGGAAAATTCACCCTGTCCAATATTTTGCTTCATTAGTTTAACTCTGGCAAGAAACGCTGATAAGATGGACTTTGTTTTAATCAAATTTAGACTGTCGCCTTGTAACTGCAAATTAACCATATTAAATTTTGTAAACAAATCTGTTAAATAGGCGATGTCTGTTTTCCACTTCATTAAATTGTCTTTTAAAATTTTATCTTTAGTATCCAGAAATTCTAAAATAGTCTCAAAAAGTGCAAAAAATCTTGTCAAACATAAGCCTTTCGACAGTCAGCGTACTTCAGTGTGAAGGAGTAATTGATGAAAGTATTAGTCATTTTCTTCGAACAACTGCGCAAATAACCGCGTACCTATTCAACGCGTTGCTTCGGATTCGGTTTACTGCATAAATTACTAATTGAAGAGATTCATGTAATCTAACACTCAAATTTTTAGCAACTAAATGTTGTCGATGGATGACATTATATTTGATAAAGGGATTGCTTTTTCAATGAAGTAATCCTTCAAAACATGAAATATTGATTCACCTTTAGTGTCGGTTATGTGTAAGTAAATAGGTACTATCAGTGTATGTTGAGATCCACTATCGTGGACCCCCATTTTCATTTCATGGACCCCCAATTTTTGTTTTCGCTGACGTAGACCCCTTGCAGGTTGTCATAGACCCCTGGGGGTCGATATAGACCACTTTGGGTATCACTGCCCTAGACCCTCTCCTGTAGAGGGATCGTAAAAAAAACATATTTTCGCGACCATTAGCATATAGACCCATGTGCTTTAGAGACGTATCTTTCATTTTGCAAATTGAATAATAATATCATAGAATATATTTTTTAATGACTACGTTTCCTACTTATTTTCAGACAATGTACGACCAGATTGAAGCTACAAGCGACTACTATATCATGCTAGATAACAAGAGGAAAATGTTAAGTTATGTTTATCGAACGGATGTGAAAATAGATTGTCCTCCACAACTGTTGACTGGATACCGTCTCGCCGTGGACTCGAATCGATGCAGGATATATTACGTGAGGACTTCACTACACATTAGTGGAGATGATTGGACGCAACTCAGACGAGTCGATGTGAGTTTTGAATTTAACTCCTACAACATTTAGGGAGATATTGTTCACCGGGTGAAGTGTAATGTATTTTTCTTTTTGATATTATATGAAGTTAAGAAATTTATGAACGTTGGGATTTTTTATTTTGCCGACAAATATTATGACAGAAAAAAAAAAAATTATGACCGGAAAATTAGTCGGAAAAGGGGTCGAGAATTTATTATAATTTCTTCAATCTTATTGATATTATGTGACGTATGGAAATAATCAATGTTGGTAAATTTTTTTCCGATGAAAATTCTTCCAGCAAAATTGTTAAATTTCTCGGAAAATTGTGTAACAGTTTTTGAAACTGAAAAAATTTCAAGTGCTAAAATTAAAAACTTCTTCTTAATACTTCTACTTTTCTTTTTTTAAATAACACCTGCTTCCAAAACAGTATTTTATTATGAAAACAACGTTTCGCTACCCTTAGCAGAAGCGAAATCATCCTAGGTTTGAACATTGAGAACTTTCCTTGTGACCTCTCGGTTCTCGCTATCCATAACGAAGTGGCTTATTAAATGTTTTCACAATTTTCGCTTAATTATAATCGCTTTTTGTAATATTAGCGCGCTTCCTCCAACATCCATATTTACGTATCTCTCTTTCAAACCATGTTCTTCTTCTTTTATATAAAATTAAAACATTACATTGTACATTTATATATTACAAAATAATAAAAGCATTGTTGGTCATGTTCCTTCCATTCCTTATTTATAAATATGTTCTTATCTCTTTAAAATTATTGTTTCTTAAACATCTTTATTTCTTTGCAGTTCGTCATTATACATTATCAAAGAAAATGCAGGTACATGAACACGTGTAACGATAATTCAGGAATTTGCTAAATTTATCAGGAAACGGCTTGCAATCCCGTTTTTAAACATTTTACCAATACGTTTAAAAGATAATGAATAATTACCAGTTAGAAATATTCATTTTTCTCCGTTTTCCCGATAAAAGAGACACAAGTCTTACTTTGTATATTTTATGAATAAAATAAAAGATGTAATTTTTTTATTGATTTCCTTTGAGTCATAAGTATGTAGAATTCTGGATATTCTTTGATATTTTTTCATTACACATTTTGATAATGGAAGCTATAAAATAAATATGAAATTTTTTTAAATCCTTTTTTCAGATAATTGGACCCGGTTCAACGGAAGATCGAAATGTTGCTGTCGACTATATAAGACGGACTGTTTACACAATGTCTGACAGCTATTTGATATATCGCAAATACAACAACCCTCTTGGACTCAGTACCGATCTAAACCTGAACTTAAAATTGAAAGCGATGGGTATAGATGCAATGGGAAACATATTTCTGATTAATATGTTGAACAAGGTTGATTTCAACATTTATGCAGTAACTCCTTTAAGCATTTCGTGCTTTGAAAACGTAACACTTCATCCGACAGAGGACTTTCAATCAGTGAAACATCTCCAAGATGAACACGAAGACCCTAAGAACATTGTTACTAATAAAGACTGCCAAAACAATATCGACAGATTTGAAAATTATCCTGAATTATTTCACGTCGAAGTAAAAACTACAACCGGTGTCTACAGTCGCATTATTTATGATTACAATAAATTCCAAAAACGAGAAACAAACAATGATGAAAAGAAGGAAGCAACAATAATTATTTACACTGTTACAATTTTAGTTATTTGTGTAATCTTACTTGCAACATCACTAAAACTGTACGCTGTTAACAAGAGCAAGCATGATAACGTTTTTCTCTTTGAAATGGAGTGTTCACGAGATGGTAATCTTGGAGCAAATATTACTAATATTGTTTACAGTGACAACTCGGTGTACAATACTTTGGTGTATGGAAGTCCCCCATACGATCAACTTTATGTAGACAGCAATGTCAACAGCCCAACCATTTATGAAGGCACTCTCAATAGTTTGGATGATTACGAAAGTAGTAAGATTTGTAATGGTGGGACTATTCGTAATTCGGATATCACAGGTAGTGTTATTGTTCGTGAGAACAGTTCTTCGGCTAAAAAACGTTCCATTGAAGAAAACAATGAGGAAAATGTTTTCAATTCAATTTACGATTCAACATCTCCCGATGGAATCATAATTGAGACCCACGATAATCCTACCAAAGGTGAAATTATAAGCAATTCCATTTACAATTTAACTTCTCCCGATGGAAACATAAGCGAGACTTATAATAACCTAACCAAAGGTGAGATTGTAAGCAATTCTTTTTACAACTTAACTCTCCCCGATAGAAACATAAGCGAAACTTATGATAACCTCACAGAAGGTGTAATTGTAAGCAATTCCATTTACAACTTAACTTCTCCCGAGGGAAGCATAAGTGATACATATGATAACCTCGTCAAGGGAGATATTGAAAGAATTTCCATCATTTAATAAAATTATAATTAACATTAGTGCCAATACATTGCTCAAGTAACAAGACATTTTCACTTAATATTCTAAATGATGACGAATATATAATTTTTAAAATATTACATAAATGTATAAAATAATATATATTTCTTTGTGTACATTTTGATAATAAATAATAATTGTTTTAATATCAAAAATATTATTATTTTATAAGAAGCAATTACTTTGTGGTTAGACATTATATTTTTTAAAATAAAACAAACACTTTGTTTTTAACCACGAATATTTATTATTTTATACATCGACCGGTTTCGCTTAAACCAAGCTTCATCAGGATATAATAATAACTGAGTTATATATAACTTATATAAGTTATACATCTTCCAGTTTCGCTTAAACCAAGCTTCATCAGGATATAATAATAACTAAGTTATATATAACTTTCATAAGTTAATATCCTGGTGAAGCTTGGTTTAAGCGAAACCGGTCGATGTATAAAATAACAAATATTCGTGGTTAAATACAAAGTGTTTGTTTTATTTAAAAAAATCAAAAATATTTAATTTACTAACATCGTTTTTAGGGGCTTTTACGTACGTATTCTAATTAGACTCTCAGAGCATCGTAAGTAACAAAGAGTGTCAGAACAATATCGACAGATTTGAAAACTATCCCGAATTATTTCACATGGAGGTAAAAACTACAACGTCGCATTATTTACGGCTATAATAATTTCCAAAAACGAGAAACAAACAGCGATGAAAAGAAGAAAGCAACAATAGTTATTTAAACTATTACAATTTTAGTTGTGTATGTAGTTTTTCTTGCAACATCACTGAAACTATACGCTGTTTACAAAAGCAAGTATGATCATGTTTTCCTGTTCAAACGTTGCTAATATTGTCTCCAGTGACAACTCGCACAACGTGTAAGTAATGTAACAAACCCATATAAATTATTTTACACGTTACGCACAAAAATATGTCATTGAACAAGAAGATAATAATACTAATAAATCTAAACTAAACATGAAACAAAACAAGATACAGAACAATACAAAGATAACGGTCACAACTAGGAATCTAACCCAGGATCTCTTGTCTTGACTTTTTTATACCATTTACTTCATGTAGTATTATGAATTATATATATAATAATATATTTATCTTACTTTTGAATGTGTGTTATCTGTGTGCTATATTGTCTTGTACTTTTGAATGTACGTTATCGTATTGTCATTTAAAGTGTTAGTGTACTTGGGACGCTTTAGTGAGTTCTATGATTGTATGTAAGAGTCTGTTATTTATTTTATATAACGGGAGACTAATATTGTATTATAATTGTATATTGAGATAGAACCTGCAGACAAGCAGCCATGTGGCAGCTTCGTGGGACTATCTATACATTGTCTAAAAAAAGAAAAATAATGTAAAATTTTCAGTCAATAAAGAATGTATAAAAAAAAAAAAGATTCCACATTGTTACTGAAAAAACTACATTATATATATATTTCATTCCAATGCAGGGATAATGCGTCAAGTCTTCCACTCAAACCAGTCTCTTAAGACTCCTGTTACTAATAAGTGACTTGAGACCTTTCATTTGGGAGGCGGGTATGGGTACTAGGCGGAAAACCAACTCCCCTGCCATAGGTCACCCCCAGTGGTACGCTACGTTTGGTTACTTAGCAGGGGTGGCGGGTCGAATCGGGAGAGACTGGTTAAGGGAGACCTTTTCACCTCTCCAGCCAGACTCTCTCTCTCTCTCGATGCATTGCCTTGCACCGCAGTGGGAGGGATGGGTTTGTACGCCCATTACTCCTGGAGACATTAACCTCCAGATTCCTACCCACCCCTCATACCTTGTTCCATCCCAAAACTGTCAGTCCTTCCTTTTCCTAAAAATACTCTACACACTAACATCCCCAAACATGACACAGACCCTGATGGATTTTTTTCCATAAGGGTCTATTTTTGAAATTTTCACTGAAAACGAGCAAGAAGTTTTTGAGTCTATAGGGGGCAATCTATGAAACTTAATTATTGAAGACAATGTTGGCGATTTTTAAACGAAAATTTGAAACAGATAAATCAGAAAAAGACACGGTCGCATTGAACCCAGGAATATTGCCTTGCCGGGGCACCGCTCTACCACAGACCTAATGGAACCCTATCTCGTTCAATCATATTTACCTGTATCAGACTTCGGATAAGAACTGCCAAAATTGTCTTCATTTTCTCACTGCACACTTTTATTGCTGTATTTATGTGTGATCGCAAGATTCAATTATTTACTTAAGAGTTATTTACTTATCCAAGACTTTACCTTACTTCCATACTTTGGGGTAGGTACCAGAACTCCATTTTGGACTGCTAGTTTCACTTCTTTACACTATTAGCTATTAGTTCAGTCCTGTATAAATGGAGTTACCTGCATTTACCCTTCCTTCAATATCCCTGTCAGCCTTCCCATCTCTCGTCAATATGCTTCCTAAAGACTATTTATGTTCCTTAAATAAATATACATTTTTCCAGACTGTGTGCGTCATATGAAAATAACTTTTTGATTAACAGTTTTCAAAGATCAAAGAAAAACTTTTCAAATAATGAAGTGTTGTGTGTACGCTGTTGTGATTTTTACAATAATTCTAGAATCAGTTAGTGCCCACGTTGGAGAAATTTGCTTGAACATTGTTAACATTGGAGAAGTTGATTATTTCGGGGCCTTTACGGAGTATACAGGACAGAACATAATTGGCACACCTGGATATGTTGTGGAAGATTCAAATGAACCCACAAGCACGTGGAACAAATACAGGACTGATGTGTTTGTATTCACTGAAGATAATTCAACAAAAACTTTGGAAGGTAATGATTTTTTTAGATGTCTTTAATCGTGTTGTTAAAATTAACTTTTATTTTTTAATAACTGTACCCCGCCACGCGTTGCTGTGGCTCAGTCTGTCTGTACAATTAATAAAACATATTGAGCTGTTTTTAAAAAAAAACACGTGCAAAACCTGATAATATAGGTACATATAAACACGCGAGTATTCGAATGTAACGTTGTTTCAAAATTTCAAAGCAATCGGTGGCGCTTCAGTCAGTCTTTACAGCTTGAACTTGACATGGCATATTTTACACCAAATTTGTTCATTTCATTTTTAAAATTTTTCAACTGAATGTGAACGATTTGAATATGTTTAATTTTACAGAAGTAGAAGAGGATATAATAATGGACACCGTTTACCATCGCAATGGAACCGTTTGGATGAGCACCAGCAACGGGATATACAAGTTTATTCAAGGCGATGAATACATCACCTTTTATTCTATTAACGACAACGTATCGGTAAGACTAAATCATTTATTTATTTGTAAACTCAAATACTGTCATATAAGATAACAGTATGGAAAATCTACAATCTCTCATGTCTAGGGTGAACGATGTATGTACGAGTAAAAAGAATGAGTTAGTAGTAAATGTAAGTAAGTCTAAAGTTATGGTGTTTACGAAAATAGTGTGCAATATAGTTGTGAATGAGGAATACTTGAAGCAGGTGGATGAGTTTGTGTATTTGGGAAGTATGTTTAAGAGAGATGGGAAGGCTGACAGAGATATTGACAGAAAAGGAAATGCAGGTAACAACTGGTGGATAGAATGTGGATGCCGGAAACAAATATTTGTCCGAATAAGCGAAGCTAGCATTCCACAATGGATTGCTGATACCTACCCTAATGTAGGAAACTGAATGCTGTGGAAATTGAATCCATGAGGAGTATGTAAAACCATGCATGATCGTCTGAGAAATGCGAAGATTCGCAAAGAACGCTAGGCTGATATGAGTGTAATGAGAAAGATTAAGAAAGGGAAGCCATCTCTCAGGATCTCCAGATCGCTTGTGGTCCTGTCGGCTGAAGTGAGTTACCTAAGAACTTATCTCGATGCTTCTTCAGGAATATCTTCTCCAAGGATATTATCCCACCATGTCACTTCCTGTCAAGTCGTTCATAATGCCTGGAACCCGTTTTTAAACGTTGTTTCGAATAATTTGATGAGAATTGTGAATAACATATTTCTTTGTGTGGTCAGTTGATCTGGTGTGTTTCCTTCTTCCAGTTGAGAGCCATCAAGCAGCTGACCATTTTGAATGATACCCTCAACATAGTTCTGGAGAATGACAGAGTCAAACAGATCATCGACGGAAAGTTTTTAATAGACTGTCCTCTGAAGTTTCTAACTGGTTACCACATTGCTGTGGACGCCAACTGCCGCGTGTACTATGTGAAGACCTACTATCATTTCAAGAACATCCATTCGTACAGTACTAACGGTTTTTTGGTAAGTTACAATAATTATTAGCAGGAAAAATGTTGAAAAAAATCAGGATATTTAGATGCACCAAAACTTATTAAAAAAATAGTTTTTTTTAATTTAAAAAAATATGTTTTTACTTTATTTTTTTATGTTACAATGATTTTCATGTAAGGAAAAATAATTTCTGTTTTAATAATAATAATAATAATAATAATAATTATGTCATCTATACAGATGAACATGGATAGTCTAAGACCCCAAAAAACAAAAGCAGGTATTCCTAGACAACGTATGAAATGGACGAACGATGTCAATATGTTCATTGTTCGTTCATATTTTTATGTAACCAAACTAGAAACAGATATGTTGTTATATAGGAATAAATTACATTCACTTTTCTCACAAAATTATCCGATTGCCCAGGTAAACGAACAAAGATTAGCAGACCAAAAGCGAGCAATTTTCAAAAATAATTTAATTCCTGTAGTCACATTAGAACAGATTAAAAGAGAAGTAGCAGATAGATTGCAAATGGTAAATAATTTAGAACAAATTAACACAAGTACTGTCATATCAGATGCATTGAATGTAGATAATTTGGATAATATTCTAGTCGAAATGTCCAATGATATTACAGTAGATTCAAATAACTTAGACGTTATTTATAATCTTAGGGAAATCAACATTGCAAATTTTAACTTTGTTGATGATAATGTAGTAGAATTAGCTAACTTACTTCATAATAATATAAAAAGATATATAGATGTAGAGCCAACAGTTAGACCAAAATTACCAAAATTACATACGTCAAAGAAATTATCTAAATTAATTTTTGAATTAAATAACATAATTTTACCAAAAATCATATTTGACGAAATTAGTTTTTTAGATCTTCATACAATAGTATATGCTACTGCTATTACTGTTTGTAATAAGTTAGGAATCAAATTATCATCCTCTGATGATAGATCATATAGTCATAGTAAACCAGAATGGCAGATCAGATTAGAAAATGATGTAGTATTTTTAAGAAGTAACATAGCTAGAGTAATAGAATATAAAAATGGGAATAGAAGTAGGAAAATTTTGAGACATGTAGATGAAATTGGGAGAAAATTTGGTTATAATATAGATAGTCATAATAATGAAAATATAATCAATGATTTATTGGATTTATTAAAACAAAAATTAGGCGTAAAGGCTAGTAGATTAACCCCTCAGCAACGTAAGTAGATATATGCGTTAAAAATACGACAGCAGTCAAGTACAATAAGCGTGTTTACACGTCAACGCGTGTCTCTCCATAGAAATCGTTCTTACTCCGTTATTATTTTAGTTACATCCCTCAAACAAAAACTAAAAGGTCGATTATAGATCAAGCTACACATCACTACCAAGTTGTCTATGGAAATACAAAACAGGAATCTGCTGACAGTCGCATAATTGACACAACATTTTTACCCGCGCAAAATGTCTGCCGGTAGCGCCGCGCACTTCACATATTAAATTTTTATAAAATATTTTTATATGAAATGATAAAAAAATGAGGTGATAAAAGTGTTTACTACACATATATACAATAGAATAAATATTTTTGTTTACATAATCTGTGATTTTAGTACCATTTTCACCTAAAAACATGACGTGAGTCATTTTTAACCTATTTTTAATGTTTGCGTTCTAAATTTTAATATTTAAAAATGCTAATATTTATTTGTAATATAATAATTTGAAAGCTTATTTTGTAACTTTTCTAAAACAGTTTTTACTATTCGGCTACGTTCAGAAATGTTTCATTTATAGAGCTTTAATTGTGAAGCGGTAATAACAAAAAGTTTTCGTAAAATGTCATTTCGTTAAAGACAGTTAAAGTGCTTACATGGCGATTTTCGGAGGGGTTAAAAAGATATAATTATACGTATAATAAAAAAAATAATAACAGATTATTCCATAAAAATGAAAAAATATTTTATTCCAAACTTGACGATAAACAAAATATTATTTCGAATAATAATATTCCGTTGCCATCTGAATCAGATATGCGCGATTTTTGGACTAAAATTTGGAGTAAAGATATAAAACATAACGAGTCAAGTCCCTGGATAGAAAATGAAGAACTCAATTTTTCAGGCATTGAACAAATGAGTTTTTCTAATATATCGGTTGAATTGTTAACCAAAATTATTAAAAATACTCATAATTGGAAAGCCACGGGTTGCGATTGGATACATAATTTTTGGTACAAACGTCTAACTACTTTACATCCTCTTTTGGCAAAAAATCTTTCAAAATTTGTCAGTCAACCACAAAATTTGCCAAATTTTCTAACTAAGGGCATTACTTATATGTTGCCCAAAAGCGAAAATATTAATAATCCCTCTCAGTACAGACCCATTACATGTTTACCGACAATATACAAAATATTAACCTCTTGCTTGACAGATTTAATATATACTCATTTAGATGAAAAAAATATTTTATCTGAACAACAAAAAGGTTGTCGCAGAAAACATATGGGATGTAAAGAACAATTAGTTATTGATTCTGTAATTCTAAAACAGATTCAAACTCGAAAACGTAATTTACATACTTGCTATATAGACTACCAAAAGGCTTTCGATAGTGTCCCGCACTCGTGGCTGATCAAAGTTTTAAATATATATAAAATTAACCCCATTATTATTAGCTTTCTGGAAAATATTATGTCCTTTTGGAATACCAATTTACTTATCAATTTAAAAGGTAAGAAAATAGTAATACCGGGCATTTCAATTAAAAGAGGAATTTTTCAAGGAGACTCATTGAGTCCTCTTTGGTTTTGTTTAGCATTGAATCCTCTATCTAAAATGTTAATTAAAAGCAAGTTTGGAATAAAAGTTAAGGGTAATACAAGGGAGAGTAGTACAATTTCGCATTTATTATATATGGATGACATAAAACTATTTTCGAATTCTGAACAAAATTTAGAGAAAATGATTGAGGTAGTTAAAAACTTTTCAGATGATATCAAAATGACTTTTGGTTTAGATAAATGTAGAACGATCCATATAGAGAAAGGCAAAATTGTAGATGGGGACGAGAGTATATATATTTAGAAATTTCCAAATTACTAGTATGAAAAGGGATGAGGTTTATAAGTATTTAGGATACCCACAATCAAATAGATTAGACCATAGTAGTATTAAAAATGATATTAGGATTAAATTTCAAACTAGGATCAGGAAAATTTTAAAATGCAATCTATCTGCTAAAAATTTAGTAAAAGCAATAAATACTTGGGCAATACCTCTATTAACGTACTCATTTGGCATAATTAAATGGTCTAATACAGATTTAGATAACTTAGAAAGATTAATTAGAACTATGCTAACAAAGTTTAATTGCCATCATCCAAATTCAGCTATAGAACGAGTTAATTTACCTAGAAATTTAGGAGGTAGAGGTATAGTCAAAATAACTTCTTTGAAACATAATCAGGTAGAAATGCTAAGAACTTTTTTCCATAGGAAAGCTCATAGCTCAGAAATGCACAAAATAATTTGCAAGGCAGATAGAAATATTACACCTTTAAATTTATACGATGAGAATGCCAACATTTTTATAAATCCCAACCAGGAATTATTAGATTCCTGGTCAAATAAAATTTTACACGCAAAACACTTCAATTATCTCAACCAAACGTATGTTGACAAAATTTCGTCAAACAAATGGTTGAGTATTGGAGAGTTGAGCGCAGAAATAGAAGGATTTATGCTTGCCATTCAGGATAGAGTCATTAATACTAAAAATTATAGAAAGCATATAATCAAAGATACAAATCAAATTGATGATTTGTGTAGAAAATGTTTGGCTTTTCCGGAAACTATAGAACATATTATGTCGGGATGTTCTATATTAGCACCGTCCGAGTATACATTTAGGCACAATCAAGTTTTAAAAATAATTCACCAAAATTTGGTAATTAAACATAACTTGATTGACTGCCGTAATGTAGTACCATATTATGAATACGAACCAAATTCATTTTTAGAAAACGAATTTTATAAAATATATTATGATAAAACTATACTAACAGACCGAGCGATTAGTCATAATAGACCCGATATAGTTTTACATGACAAAATTAAAAAAATAACTTATATCATTGATGTCGCTATTCCAAATTCCTGTAATATTCAAAAATCTGTTAGTGAAAAAATAAGAAAATACACAGATTTAGGAAATGAAATAAAAAGAATTTGGCATTCTCAGACTATAAAAATATTACCATTCGTTATTTCGGCTACTGGCATTATACCTAGCTCTCTAATTAAAAATTTAGGCGTATTAGATCTATCAAAAAAATTATATATAAAGATGCAAAAGTCGGTCATTTTGAATACATGTAGGATAACAAAAGATTTTTTAAATATTTATGTTGAGGGATCAGTAGGATTTATAGGCCCTGTTAGAAGTTCTACCGAGCCGAACCCTCTGATATGAAAATATCTGGAGACGGTGAATTATTTTCCCATTTGATCTCTGGTGATTTGACGTGTTGTTCTTGTATTGTTTTGTATTTATTTTGCTTATATAATGCACTTACATAATGTTGATTGACTAGATGATCATTTGTGGAAAAGTGAGTGGAAGGGTTAAGTTTTTCCTTTGGGGAAGATTTAACCCGGACAACTAAATCGGAAGTTTAAAAAAATAATAATTTGTAGAGCGCCGTTTTTGTGAAAAATCACCTCAAGGGCGCTGTACAATTTATTTCCTAGGATCTACATTTGTTATTTAGAAAAGATACCAAAACATACTTACCTGGCAAGTCACTTCCAACAAACACACTTATATTAAAAAGTTTATGCTTATAAAAGATAGAACTGCACGCAGAGGACATTATATCAAAAAACGCTGGTCGTCGCATGATCTTAAGTCTGCTATTGTTTTTATTTTAATTTAAATGTATTTTAACTGTCTTAAAAGCCTACAAATTGTTAGTTGTTATCATTTTTATTAATTTATTTTTAATTATTATTTTTATTTATTTTATTTTATTTTTAGTATTTTTTACATTTTGTTAATTTAAATTTAAATTGCCGTCAACTGTGAAAGTGGAGGTTTCTGAAATTATGGATACGACTGTCTGAAAAGGTGCGTTTTAAGTTTAGACCTAAATTCTGTCGAGTCTGCGATCATTCTCAAATCATGTGGCAGTCCATTCCAGGCTTTAGGTCCTGACACGGCAAAAGCACGCTCACCGAACTTAGTATCTAGCGTGCGCTTTGGTTCCTTCAACCTTCCGATAGCTGATGACGTTGCTGACCTAAGGGTTGACTGTCGGGAATTGGAATCTTCTGGAATACACAATTCTGATAAATAAGCCGGAGCCATTCCGTTAAGTGACTTAAATACCATCCAGCATACCTTGAACTGGACTCTTTCAGGACATTTGAGCCAGTGAAGATTTTTGAGATGCTCTGAAATGTGGGAGTATTTAGATACTCCGGTGATAAGCCTTGCCGCGGCGTTGAAAACGGCGTTTTTATGAAATTCTAAGTTTTTTCGAAATAAGTAAAAGGAAAGACTCGGTCAAGAACTTTAGGAGATTTAAGATTACGAACAAACGAAAATTTACGTTTATATTTAATAAGATTTTCAAGGTTTTCCAAGATATAAATAAGCAAAAACTAAATAAAATACCTATGCATTAAAAGTAGACCAATGCCTAAAATGGTTCACATACATAAACATACTCAAAGACAGTGTGAGGAAACGAATACAAATCTTTAGATCTATAAGACATACATATAAATATTTACTCAGAATGACATACTTTGTTTTCTGCCAATCAATACGGTATGGCATTATAGGATGTGGTGGAACTTATAAAAAACAGACAACCGCTTTAAATAGCACAAACGATAATATTAAAAACAATTCTAATGAAACCGTAAACATATTCATCAGAAGTTCCGTTTAAAGAATTTAATGTCAAAAAACTAAATGCAATATACTTCTTCCATGCAACATTACAAATTTACAAATATAATATCATACATAAAACTCCACCATTTAAAAATAACAGAAAACTCAGGCAAATATCAATTCACCCAATTCCAAAATGTTAAAAAATACAATGAGGCAATTGAACGATAAATATATGTGAGTAAAGTTTTTAATACATTACCAAAAAGTATAAGAAATATTAATAATAGTAAAGATTTTAAATTATATCTCAACATAATAACACAACCCCCTTTACACACAAGCCTAGCTTTATAATGGTAGTACATCTTATATATAATATCATGTGAAATGATTTATTTATTCATATAGAGTGGAGACGGTTTACATGTAGTTCATTGTGTTATTTACCATTTTACCTCATACCTTTAACAGTGACCCGGTCCCTTTAATAAAGTTCACCAGGGTTGTCATTGGATATATGGCTATGTTTTCTGGTTTCACAATGTGTCTTCCCAGGTCTCATCTCTCCTCTCCGTTCCTCTTTCGTTCCGCAAAGGCCCCACAGGGGAATACAGTTTCATCTCTCCTCTCCATTCCCCTTTCTTTCCGCAAAAGCCTCACAAGGGAAGAGTTCACGAAGGGAACCTCGGATAAGTAAAATTTTTCCAGTTCCAGCACATTTAAAAATTTAGTTTGGTGCCAAAAACCATCAACAAACCACTAGCATTCCAGCTTACATATATCAATTGGTAGGCGATGTTTGGCAGTTCGTAGTGTTGAGATAAGTTCAGAATACTTTGTCTAATGTTGAACTAGGGCAATGCAAGGAATGCTAACACGACATATCCAAGATTTAACGAGATTTTTCTTGGAACGCTATGGCTTATACGTGCCAGAAAACTTCAGCCGTTTTCGTCGCCATGACTTGTTCGAGATACAACATGGCAGAACAGATGTTCTAGCACAAGGAATGGTGCTGTTGAATGAAATTTCTGAAACAGTGGATGTACGAGTATATAATTCCTCTTTAAAAAGCCTTAAGAAATATGTATGTATTTATTATTATTATTATTAAAAGATTACCTCGTTGTATTGTATTTATGTTTTCAGACAAAGAGCGCCAAACCATCGTACGTCATCGACTATAGCAACAATAAGGTTTTTATCAGTTACGCAGAGGGCTTTTTATTCCATAGTCCAGAAGACGTCCGTAACGCTTCGGAAAGAACTGTCACTTATTCCGACATCCGTGACATGGCAATCGACCATCACAGCAACATATTTATACTAACATCAAGCGATTTGTTTGTGTTTTTCCCGGTGCAAAACGCTTCCTGCAACTTCTCGGATCCAACTGGCAACAGCTTCGCCCTGTTTCCATCACCAGAAAAGTTGGAAGAGTACACACAACGCTCGCAAGATATCATCAGTGAGGATTTGTGCATTCAACGAAGAGTTAACAAAAAAACTAATATCACGTTAGTTGTCACGTTGGTTGTTTTTTTGGTCATTGGATTGTTTACGCTAGTGCTGGCTGCCGCTTATAAAATGATTGCTTCGCGCTCTGGCAGCAAACTGAACACACCAGAAATTAAAGAACCAGCTAATTATGAAATGAATAGTAATTATGAAGGTAACGGTGTTTCTGAATTCCATGACTATGAGACCATCGTTTATGACACTCATTATGAAGTAGTCGATGATGATTAAGAAAACATCGAAATTAGAGTTTCTTTTTGGACCCATTGTCCATATGAATGTAAAATCTTCATTACTTCTTACTACTTCATGATAATCCAAAATATTAATTACTTCATGTGAATGTTTTATCTTTATATAAGTTCACGTGAACGCACAATCTTAATTACTTGTGAGTGTACAATTTTTATTATTTCATGTGAATCTACAATCTTGATTACTTCATGTAAATGTGAAATCTTCATTACTTTACATAAATGTACAATCTTTTCATCGTCATTTTTTATAATTATTACTTTTACTACTACATTCCTCGTTTGGACATCTTTGAATATTGTCTTTTTTATGTTACACCTCACAAGAGAGCCCTAATAATAATGTATACTAATTCGTCGTAGACCAATAATTATCACAAGCAAGGGTGTGTGCGTGTGCGGCCGCGCATTTATTACAATTTGTCCTCACACATGTTTACATCTTCCGCAGATTCCGGTTTCTAAAATATTCATTTATTCTTATTTAAAAGAAAAATTAGTTCGTTTTATTTTGTGGTACATTCTCGATTAATCAATTTTATCAACCCTCTCGAGCGATTGGTTGTATTTCATTTTTTTATCTTACCACATTATTTCATAACATGAACTGCTTACTACGGCTTAAAGTCAATAAATCCAAGTAGATTTCGACATTTATCCCATTTTTTTAGGTTCTGTAAATTTGGCGTAGTATTTTTATTTTTGTTGGTTTTATGTGAAACCGTACAAGAGTCCTATCTGCTTCTAACCGTCTGGGGCCAGTGATACAATGGCATCCCTACTTGAGGTATGTTGTGACGATGAACGTTCTGGGGAGGGGAAGGAGATGGGGGAGAGGAAGGTGGGAAGTACCTGGCTATTCAGATCTGATCACCTAACACGGCCAAAGCCATTTCAACCAACGCTTCAATTCTGAATGGTGGTCTTACACCAGGGCGATACTGCAAGTATCTTCCACTTTGGATCGTGCCCCAAATACGCTTTATATTTTTTAAAATAATAATTTGTGAAATAACACAAACCACATGTCCACTATAATGAGCAATAGTGGATATTAAAAAATTAGGATATTGTGTTCATAGTGGCAATTTTTGGGAAATTATGCCGTGTTCCGCTACGTCCTTCTTTAGCTAATGTTCGCACAGCATATAGTATCCATCGTCATCATCCATATGCATAAATATCAGTCCTGATGATGGATATGGATATATAAGTTTTGTTTTATTTAATAAACTTTTGTTCATTATACTGGTTTAGTTTAACATTAATTTACACATCTAAACCGATGATGGACACTGTAATGCTATCCGAAACGTTGTCTAAAGAAGGAAGTAGCGCAACATGACATACCTAATACCATTATAATGCTGTTGGCTATGAAAATCTCAAATCAAACCTCTTGTTTATGTTATTTTATGTCTTTTTGAATAATAAATATCTATTTTATTCGATTTTTAAAATAATTTTTGATATAATTTTCCCAGGAAATATACATATCCTTTCATTTCGCATTTAGTTGTGGTCACCCTATTACTAATACACAAAATACCTAACTGGCAATGCAACACATTGGCTGAAAATAGTGACACGCGTACGTCAGTCGCTTGGTAATATGTAGTTGAATGAAAGAAGAGCTGTGATTCGGTCTAGCTCGTCAGCGCAACGTCGTCGGTCGACCGACAGTACGTGTGACACTATTTCCAGCCTTACAACAACAACACAAACCTAGAATCATAACGACGTAAGTGAAACAGCCGTACGTGTCCCTGTGTGTGTGTTAGAAAGTCTCTTGTAAAAACAATGGATGAACCTACGGTCGGCTGGCATAGAAAATTGATCTTTCCGTGGGTTTATTTTACTTATTATTACTTATTTCTGATGAACGTATTACCAAAATCTCAAATGTTTCTAGAGGAATCCCTACGGATGCATGATATGTATATTTAATTTTAATGATAAGGTCGTGTTTATATTACAATTAAATATAAATATCATGCATCCGTAGGGATCCCTCTAGAAACATTTGAGATTTTAGTAATACGTTCATAATAAATATTAAAAATGTGAGCGTCGAGCAAACCCTCGTTATTAGATACTTATGTCACCTTACTGTCAACTGCCACAGGGAGAACAAAAATTGTGAGTATGTACTCTAGGAAAGATGTTTACTAGAAAAACTACATGAATTTTTTAATTTTTTTTTTGTAGTTTTCATTATAAATAACCATTTAAATAAATTGCAAAAGCAGTTTGTCAATTTGACAATATTTAAATAGCACAAAAAGCACACATATAACTAGAAGCCACAATATAGAAAATATATACAGAAGAATAACAAACTTGAATAAGTAATACAATACAGAAGCACAAAATATACACCAGTTAGATATAATACAGTCAATATGCTCACAGGAGTACACGCACACAACATACTTCAACACACTCAAAGGCGTATTTATTTATTTTTTGGACAATTTGTATTGCGCCGCTTTTGTGAGATATCACGTCAGGAGCGCTTTACAATTGATGCAGGTATTACAAAAAATATAAATATTACAAAACATAAAGTGAAGTTGCGTTAAGAAAAATGAAGTCCAGGAACAGCTGACACGATGATAGAAGATGAAGACTCTGTAGCAAGAATCCTAGGTGGTGAAGAAACTGGACAAGCTGATGCAGCGAGAGAGTCCACCGCGTCCACCAACAGTGCCAGCACGAGGTTCGACATCAGTCCAGGTATGTATAAGCTGCTAGTTTTATTTTATTTATTTTATTTATTTGGGAAAATCAACAGATTATTTACATATATAAGAATAAACTAAATAATATAGATAAAATCCAATAACAGATTTTCACTTAAAATTATAATAATAATAAAAAATATTAAAACAAGAAACTAAGGGTTCTGTACCCGTGGCCTGAGAAATTTACAAAAAATACAAAATTGTAAATAATAAATAAAAAATAATAACAGATCTAGGAACACAAATAATATACTAATAACCTGCTAAATTTCAAAAATTTAAATTTAACTGATATACTAATAACCAACTAAAATTCAAAACAAAATGTATTGTAAAATTTCAACACAGCAGCAATCAATAACACTACACAATAGCAATAATAACAATATAATAAATGTATACCTACAACTAAATTGAACACATGAGTATAAATTGGAAGGTAAGTAACTGGAAAGGATTCAAAGCAATAACATGATAACTTCAAGTAGAATATTTAAAATTATTTAATGTTAGTTATTACATATCTTTTAAAGGTTCCTAAATTACTTGAGAATATGTCCATATCATTAAAATTCTTATTAAATATACTACAGGCTCTGAATATAAACGCATTTTGTCTTATATTAGTAGAACATTTATGGAGATGAAAAAGTGATTTTTCTCTAGTTCTAACGCTCGGAACTCTAAAATTAATTTCAGACAGAAGGGGAGAACAATCAATAAAGCCATTGATAATTTTATGGAGATATATTATATCTGCGGAGTCTCTTCTAGTTTTTAATGGCTTAAGTCCATAAAGGTCCATCGAGCTGTTTACGTCAAGGTTTGAATTTAGTTTGAAATTTAAATGATGGACAAATTTTCTTTGGATGGCTTCAATGCGATTTATGTAAATATTATATTGAGGATTCCATATGGGAGAAGCGAATTCAAGATGACTGCGAACATAAGAAAAATACAATATTTTAAGTGTTATGATATTATTAAATTCTTTTCCAATACGGAATAAGAATCCTAGCATTCTAAGGGCTTTCTTAACAATCATATCAATATGAGCCTCAAATGTAAGTTTACTGTCAAGTATAACACCTAGATCACGAATTTGTGTAACTTTTTTGAGTAGTTGGCCAGCTATATGATAATTATGGTCAAACTTAATTTTATTTCTAGTGAAGGTAATTACATAACATTTAGAAGTGTTCATGTTGAGACGATTGCGGATACAATAATCATTAAGCCTATACAGATCTTCTTGTAGTTTAAAGCAGTCAATTATAGAATTAATAGGCAGGAATATTTTCATATCATCAGCGAAAAGTAGAACATTTGCATAATTAAAGCATTTTATAATGTCGTTGATGAAAATTGTAAACAGTAACGGTCCCAGGTGAGATCCTTGGGGCACACCTGAGGGTATATTTACAATCTCAGAGATGAAGCCATTTATTGTTACTCCCTGAGTGCGCCCATTAAGATAGGAGACTAACCATCTATATAAATCCCCATGAATTCCCAAAGCTAGTAATTTGGACAAAAGAAGACTGTGGTCAATTTTATCAAACGCTTTTGAGAAGTCTGTATAGATTACGTCAACTTGGATTTGATCATCCATTGATTTAGTAATATTTTCAATGAAAATGGCAAGATTAGATACAACCGATCTTTTTTTCATAAAGCCATGTTGGTTCACGAGTATTACAGACTCGATGCAGTTATATAGTTGTTCATGAACAATTTTTTCAAAAATTTTACTAAAGATTGGTAATTTAGATATCGGTCGATAGTTCTGGACATCATTTTTAGCCCCAGACTTAAAAACAGGTGTGATGAGAGCACTCTTCCAACGATCAGGAAAGATACCTTCTTTCAATGAGGATTGAAAGAGCAATAATAGGGGCTTCGAGATTACCTTGCTACACATTTTGATAAAGAAAGCCGGAATTTTATCACTACCCGCACCCAGTGAGCTAGAAATAGTATCGATTATTTTTTCTATTTTTTGTTTTGAAACTGATACCGAGGAGATATTAACTTGATTGTCAAAATGATAGTTGGTAGAGTGTACATCGGAAATAGTGTTGTAATTAAAGGTGGAGACGAAATGCTGTGAGAACAGGTTACATATTGCGAAAGGATTTTCAGCAGTCACTTCGCCCAGTTTCATAACATGAGGCAAACCAGAATTATTTCTTTTTCCTTTAACATAAGACCAAAAGTTTTTAGGGTCACGAGATATATTAAGTTCAGCGTTTGTTATAAATTCTTTAAGACATTCTCTAGACAATTTCTTTTGCCTTGATCTAAGGATACAGAATTCATGGTAGTCTAAAGGATTGGACCACCTTTTCCACATTTTAAACACTTTATATTTTTCCTTAGTCAGTTTTATTAGGGCTGGACTAAACCAATAGGGATAAGAATTATTAATATGAACTTCCTTTGACGGGACGTTTAATCGAATGATTTCATATTAAATTGTATAAAAGCGGTCAATAGCAGTATTGGTTGATAGGTTTAAAAATTCTGCATCCCAATCAATACTACTAAGGACGTTATTTATTGTTTCATAGTTAGCTTTCCTAAAAAGATTGATTGTTCGTTTGTTGTCCACCATAGGAGTTTCCAGAGATATGTTAATGTCAACAAGAATGCTTTTATGATGTTTACATTCAGGGATGAGATACTGGTCAGTATTTGATACAATTACAGGGATCGAGCTAAAAACAAGGTCTAGGTATGTATGATTATTATTTGGAAAGGTGCAATACTGTGATAGATCAGTAAATGAAAGGGTGTCAGATAGTTTGGAAATAATTTCAGATTTAGAGCCATTCGTAATTTGCATACTATTACCATTACTTAAAGACCAGTTAATTTGAGGTAAGTTGAAATCACCCGATATGACAAAATGATCATCGTGATGTAGTCCTCGAAGTTCACATAATTTATCCATGAATTCATTTATATTTTGTGAGTGATTGACTCCTGGAGGTATGTAAACACAGCATAAATGAATTTTTATGAAATTATTAATCTTAACAGTCACCCAGATGTCTTCAGCATTCGTGTTAAAATCCTTACGTTCATGAGCTATGAGGTGCTTCTTCAACGCAATCATTACTCCACCTCCTCTTTTTTGCTCATTGCGATCGCGCCTAAATACCAGGTAACGGTTGTCAAATAGCTCTTCACTAGCAATACTGTCTACAAGCCAAGTTTCAGTTATCATAATAATATCATAGTTGTTATTGGTAACATTAAAATAAAATCTATCAGTCTTAGAACGCAGTCCAGTCACATTTTGATAATATACATTCAACATTTTAGTACATTTAGTTGATAATATATATAAAATATAAGATTGATAAAATAGTTGTAAGCATGTTCTAGTAAATTATAAATATTAGAGTGGTGTTGTAGTAACGCAAGCAGAGTAATTGTAGGATAATTTGGATTAAAGTTGGTAGTATTAAAAGAGTTAGTTGTTAATATTATACAAATAAAGAAAAACCAGTACAACGGATGATATTTTAAAGTAGGAAAAAAGATAAGGTAGATAGGAAAAATAAATTGATAATAGCTTATAGTCACACGAGACGATGCTAAATCTAAGAAGATTATCAGCAAAAAACCTGAGTCACGTCAGATTCCAATGTCACCTGAATAATGGGACTAGTTTCATTTTTGCGTATAAAAATTTTTCCGTATTTGATCCATCTGAATTTAAAGTTTTTATCCTTGCTTAAGTCTCTCACTGTCTTGAAGAGCGCACGGGTTGCAGCAGTCAGATGCTCGTTGACATAAATTTTGGAGTCCCCGGGAAGCTTCAAATCACTTGAGTTGAGACTGCCTTTCTTCCTTATAGCAGCAAGAAAGTTATCTCTACTGCGGCTGGCTGTGAACTTTACTACAATTGGACGAGTAAATTTAGGATTTTCTCTGGGTAATTCCTTGACCCTTGTACGAGAGATTCCATCAATATCATTTGGGAGAACATCAACACCTGCCTTGGCTCCTAGCAATTTTATGATATCTATTAAATTTTCATTTCTTTTTTCCGGTATGCCAATAATTTCCACGTTATTTTTTAATGAGGTTTGCTCAAGACGGTTTAATTTGGACAATACCAGATTATAATTAGTTTGAAGTTCATTGTTTTTGACTTCGAGGCTATTAATTTTGGAGTGACACTCTCTTAGCGCATCATTCATTGTTTTTAATTGCATGAACACTTTATTAATTTCTTCTTTAATTTCGTCCTTAAACAAAATTAGTAAATTACCAAAGTCTGGCTCTGAACCAGCCTCAGCAGCGGGGCTCTCTACGGCAACATTACGTTTTGACTTAGTACCCGCTTTAGTAGGTAGAACAGACATTATGAATAGTAAAGCGCTTATACACTCTCATGCACACGATGGATGTAATTGTGATATGGATACGGATGTCTTTATGTACCGTGATGTATGGTAATAAGTTGAATATTTAAGCGATAGATGGCGCTAGTCATAAAGCTTACTCCAGAGTCCGACAGATGTCGCTGAAGTGTAACAATTACTTGTGAGATGAGATTGACAGGGAACAAGCTTCTCGAACGAGATAATTACCAACCCTCGGGTAATGAACAGTGTAGCTATATCCAGACCTATTATTTTGTAACGCAAAATAAACAAAATTATAAGTAAAACTTTTACCTTTTAACAAAGAGTTCCCAACCCTTAAATCTGCAAAGTAAGAACAGATATAACATTTACAAAATCAATATAAAGAATAAGGTAAGTAGGATAAGTACACATATTTTCAAAAAGTGACAGTATACTAGAGTGGGACAGTGCGTCAGTTGTGGGAGAGAGGTGGGGGAGGGGAAAGTAGGATAAGTGAAGTAATGGGGAACATACATACTTAGAATTGGGCTGAAAATTTAATTTAATTGGTTATTAATGATTTCAACCTTTAAATTTACCGATTTTTTTTAAATTCCAAAGCTTCTACATTTTTTAGTCTTAAACCTTTTCCATTTTTGTGCCGGACTTTTTAATTCCTGTATCACGGTCAAAAGTATAATCTTTATTAATTAAATTCGAACAAAGTATTTTTGTTTCATTTATGTAAAATGTCAAGTAACAAAATGTTTGTTGGCCATATTTATTAGTACCTAATGTTTGGAATGGACATATCTTCATTTAGACTAAATCTAGTATTCTGTTTGATCTACTTTTTCTTTATATATTGGATACGACAAAATGTTTTTGAGTACAATTTTGAACCATAATATCTCACGAACAGATAAAATATTAACTGACTCATTTAGTTCAAAGTCTTGCATATGTGCCCGTAAAAATGATGATATTTCTACAAATGCTATTTTTCTGAAGATTTGATCAAACTTCAGACCATAATTCATGGTACGTATCAAAAATTTTGGAAGACTAAATGAGTCAGTTAAAATATTACCTGTTTGAGTGTTATTATAGTATAAAATTGTACTGAAAAACTTTTTGTCGTATCCAATATATAAAGAAAAAGTAGATCACACACAAGATACTAGATTTAGTCCAAATTAAGATATGTCCATTCCAAAATAAATAGGCCAACAGTCATTTTTATTTACATGACATTTTAAATAAATGAAAACAAAATACTTAGTTTTTACTTTATTGATATATTTTCACATCTGGGACCTCCGTACCATCATCAGGAATTTTTTTAATAAACCCTAAAGAAAAAGGGGATATTTTAAAGCACTCAAGCATTTATAAAATTAGTTGTTATGATTGTCCAAATATCTTAATGTAGAAACTAGGACAAAATAACACTTAAGATGCTTAACTACTTCAGGTTTTTCAAATTTCGCGGAGCATTTAATCAATAAATATCATACTTTTAACCCTGATGCAGGAATTAAAGTCCTTCAAAAAAATGGAATAGGTTTACGAATTATGAAAATAAAAACAATGTCCTCAACAATGTTGATTGGGATGCTGAATTTTCTAATCTAACAACCGATATAGCTATTAACCGTTTTTACGATATATTGGATGAAATCATTCATGGTGCTGCCACACGCAAAGCTCACATCAACAGATAATATAAAGCACAATAGCGCTCGCCATACAATCCCATACAGACCCGACACACGTAAAAAGATAACGCGCTATAAGTGTGGTTCTGAACTTCGCTAACCGAATTTATTTTACGTATCCGCTCCCGAAGCGATATTTGAAAAGTTATGCGTCCCCCTCTCCGCCGTAAAAAGGAGAGGGGGTCATTTTAATTACGGAGCTACCAACTAAGTTCCGTGTTCCCTTAGTAAAGTTGTCACTTTGACAGATGAAATTATGTTCCTCGGCCGCTCTCGAATTCAACTGACCCCCTCTCCTACCATAGGAAGAAATATTTGATAGCGTCGTGTGTCGGTAGAAAAAATGATGCGCTGTACATTAACTTTTGATGTGAGCTTTGCGTGTGGCAGCAGCTTCACTGTAACGTTCCATCAAAAATAGTTCAGGATAACAGCACATATCCATATTGGTATAACCTGGCTTTAATAAAATTAACAAAAGAAAAATACAGAATATTTAAAAAGTGGAAAAAATGGTCAAATCCTTTAGATTATCATG
Source organism: Hesperophylax consimilis (assembly GCF_061612785.1). NCBI lineage: Eukaryota > Metazoa > Arthropoda > Insecta > Trichoptera > Limnephilidae > Hesperophylax > Hesperophylax consimilis. The sequence continues at coordinate 21,729,246 of NC_142854.1, read as the reverse complement.
AATTCTGTGTTCTGCGAACGAGACAAAAAAAAGTTTCGAACGAATGTCATAGACAATTCATAATAAATGCAGAAGTCAAAATATCGCATGACCCAAAGAATTTCTGGCCCAACACTATGAAACTAATGAATGTAACTGCTAACGATCCTTTAGCTATATGTAATATGTTTTCAAATTATTTTGCATCTACTTATAATCATAATGTTACTCCAAAGGCTTTCGCTAATAATCCCCAAACTGATATTCCTATTAATATTTCTTCTATTTTAATTTCCAAGGAACAGATAGAAAAAATAATTAATGATATCTCATGGTCGTTGAGAGAAGGATATGACAAAATACCATCTTACTTTATAAAAATGTGCAGCAAGCAATTATCTAAGCCTCTCCTACTGCTTTTTAAATCATCACTGAAAGAAGGCATCTTCCCAGACCGATGGAAATGTGCTCTCGTTACACCAGTATTCAAATCCGGCTCTAAAAACGACGTACAGAACTATCGGCCAATTTCAAAACTACCTATCTTCAGTGAGATTCTTGAAAAGATTGTTCATGAGCAACTCTATGACTGTGTTAAGTCTGTTAAGATCTTGTTGCAGTTTATAACATTCAGTAATAGAGTTAATAGAAAGAAATATTTTCATGTCATCAGCAAAAAGTAAAACTTTAGCATGCTTAAAGCATTTTACAATGTCATTGATAAATATAGTAAAAAGCAACGGTCCCAGGTGAGATCCTTGAGGGACACCTGAAGGTACATTGACAATCTCAGAATTGAAACCGTTTACTGCTATTATCTGGGAGCGTCGGTTTAGGTATGAAACTAGCCATCGGTACAAATTACCGTGTATTCCTAAAGCTAAAAGTTTAGACAATAATAGGCTGTGGTCGATTTTATCGAATGCTTTGGAGAAATCTGTATATATAGCATCCACTTGGATTCGTTTGTCCATTGATTTTGAAATATGTTCGGTGAATACTGCAAGATTGGATACAGTTGATCTTTTTTTCATAAAGCCGTGTTGATTATCAGTTATTAGGCTTAATGATTATTGTACTGTCAACTATCTCCACATGAATACTGCCAAATGTTATGTAATAACCTTTACAAAAAATAAAAATAGAATTGAATATAATTACCATATTACAAACAGTCAACCACTCAAAAAAGTCAATCGAATTCGAGACCTCGGTGTACTGATTGACGACAAACTTTCATTCAAGGCACATGTGGATAAGATTGTCAAGAAATCATTGAGCATGTTAGGATTTTTATTCCGTATTGGAAAGGAATTCAACAATATCGATACACTCAAAATTTTGTATTACTCCTACGTCCGTAGTCATCTTGAGTACGCTTCTGCCATATGGAATCCTTTTTATAACATTCACACAAAACGCATTGAAGCTGTTCAAAGAAAGTTTGTACATCACTTGAACTTCCCTGTTCTTCTTACCACACACTTTCGAAGATGCTTCAGTTACAACCTTCACACAGCGTTCTACCGATTGTGTGTGACAGGGGAATCTCTCAAATTTGATGAAAATGGAACTGATTTCTGAAGTTAGGTTAAGATCCTCCAGGTCTTGTATTGTTACACCTTCTAAAATGGGAGGATATGTGATCGGCGTATCTTGCCAAGATATCATATCAATATAGCATTGTGTATTAAAATTCAATATTGGTACTTTAAATGTTCGGAGCTCTGTCCGGGAAAACTCTCTGGCTATCAACAAACGTCTTATCCCAAGTTATTTGATGATAGGCGATTCATCGGTTATCATTGATTAGGGTAAATTTTCCGGATGAGCGTAGTAAGCATTTCGCTGTATTACGGGATAAATTTTATTTATTTATTTTTATTTAAGTACATAAAACAGGCATGGAGCCCAAAAATTTATGTACATGGATGTTTATATATATAATAATAACAAAATGATAATAACAAAAATAGTAACAAACGGAAAATGTAAGTAATATTAATATTAATCTATTATAATAATATGTAAGCTAAATATGCAAGTAAATAACAAATAAGAATGGGTAAAAGGTAAATACAAATATGTTCATAAACGATTTGTTATTGTCACACCTGTACTGGTGAGACACTGATTAGGTAGGTACAATGTTGCTTCTCTTTAAATAAAGGGCTTCATCACAATATCAGCTTAATATGACTAAAGGTAATACATTTTTTTTGAAGTGTTTAAATTGGTCATTAAAAATGTCTATTTCATTATTAGAGCCATGTATAATGTTATAATTTCTTAATGTTCGCGGTACAGGGGAAAAATATCCTGTATTTGTGTGGTAGGCTTTAATATAGAAAATGTCTTTCATCCTCCTTGTTGATTTTCTTGATGGTATATTGATGTTAATTTGGGATAAAATGTTTGGTGTATCAACTGATGCATGTATAATTTTGTGTAGAAGCAGTACGTCAGAAAGTTTACGTCTGACAGTCAGTGAGTGTAGTTTATAGTGCAAAATTCGGTCATTATATGTTCCAAATTGACCAGATAAACCTTCACGATAAGCAATTACACGGGTTAATTTCCTTTGTATGGATTCAATCCTATAATTATGAATCTGCTTTTAGTTCGTCCGGAAGATAGCGCGAATAGTTTATCATATTATAAATATGCCTCCCACCATCTTTGCACGACCCATGTAGTTTTATATCAAACCACATGGGAACATATACTCATGATAAATGTGGACTGTCTTTAGTGACTGTCAGGATAGCAGCAGCTAATTGTGTCCATCAATTATTCTTCTATTATTATTATTTACTAAGATTTAAACCGCTACGTAACAAATGTTTCACCTCATCTTTCACCAACTCTTGAAACTTATTAAAAAAATTATTCAGAATATTTTCAAAATTAACTCTATAAAACTCAACCATATAACCAAACTTTATAGTTACAAAGGCAAACCAAGAAGGGTAAAATAAATACTGCCATCCATATCAGTTTGGAAAACTTTTCTTAGAAAAATGGAGAAAGTTTTCATGCCGTGTGGGTAAGTGTATGATGCATTAAATATTCTTTCTGAAAACGTTTATATTGCAGTCAGAACATAAATAGTTTTCCTCATGACCGGGTCGAAATCTGGATTTTAAAATTTCCTACTTGTGAACATGAAAAACTGCAGTCGGAACATGGATAAGGTTTATTTCCAGTATGGGTTATGAGTGCAGGCTTAATGGGTACACACACAATGATAACGCTGACTTAAGTTAGAAGGAAAGGTTATAACGGTTACTTGTAAAGTGTTTTTCTTCTGTATGGGTATGTAAGTGCCCATTTGACACTGATTTGTGTGAGCAGGAGTACTAACAATGGGAACAAATACATTGTTTTTCTAGAGTATGGTTACAAATGAGACTTTTTAAGTTTATGCCTAATTTTTATTCAAATTTCCTATTAGAGAACATGAATAGCTGCAGTAAGAACATTAAAGTGTAACTCGAGTATGGGTGAGTAAGTGCACTTTAAAATGTGATTTTCCTTTGCAGGAGAAATTACAATGGGAGCATTTATGTCGTTTTACTATAGTATGGGTAAGAGCGTGTCGTTTCAAATTCCCCTGATAAAAACATGAGTAGCTGCAGTAGGAACATGAATAAGGTTTAATTCCAGTATGGGTGCGTAAGTGAACTGTTAACGCTGACTTATGTGAGCAGGTGTAGTCACAATGCGAACATGAATATGGTTTTTCTCCAGTATGGGTTCGTAAGTGCACTGTTAATTCTGACTTGCGTGAGCATAAGTAGTTACAATGGGAACACGAATAAGGTTTTTCTCCAGTATGGGTGTGTAAGTGCTCTGTCAAATGTGACTTGCGTGAGTACGAGTAGCTACAATGGGAACATGAATAAGGTTTTTCTCCAGTATGGCTGCGAATGTGCATCGTTAAATTTGATTTGCGTGAGAAGGAGTAGTTACAATGGACACATGGATACGGTTTTTCTCCAGTATGGGTGCGTAAGTGAACTGTTAAATGTGATTTGCGTGAGCATGAGTAGTTACAGTGTGAACATGAATGAGTTTTTTCTCCTGGATGCGTCTTCAGGTCCGTTATCATTTCTGAAAAAGATGGCAGATAATAATAAGTACGTGTCTATAATAACTAGATAATTATTTAAACTAATTCAGAAAACCGAAAATAAATTTTACCTGCATTCTCGAGAATAATTTCAGACTGCTTTAAGCATTCTTTTTTTATATCTGGCAGGTCTATGTTTATTTCCGCATAAGTGATTGCCCCTCTATCATCTTCTCGGGGTTCTGCTTTTGCTTTGATGGGTACAGTCTCCACATTAATGCTACCTGGAATAATAAAACAATAACAAATTGATAAGCTACTTGCGGTTGCTAAGCGGGTACAAAATCCATAGTATAAAAATCCGTCATCCGATAGGTTTATTATATAGAAATAGATCTGAAATATGGTAAAGGAGTTATTTTTTTCTAAATGTTTGACGTCTACATGCAGTTCAAGATGAATGATAATTATCTATATTTGCCGTTGCTGCATGAGCAGTTAATAACGATGCCTGGGAAATCCTAGTAAAGTTTGCATGGAGAAACGCAAGAATGTCCAAAAAAACAAATATCCCTGATTTACAACGTCAGTAAATATAATAAATAATGGTCCGTTTTTTAAAAAAAATATATATTTTGATTTTTTCTATTGTACTAAAATTATTTTAGCATAATATTAAAATGCAATTTAATGTGCTTGCCTTTATAGTTAAATAGTATTGATTTCTGTGTATTTATTTTCTAATTAAACAATTAAAAACACTTTAAAATTATGTATGCTCCTTGTACTACCCGTTCTTTGACTAACACCCCCTAAGCCCCAATGTTCTTCCTGAGGAACATGAAATATTTCGAAGACCGTTTGGAAAAAAAATAATTTTTTTTTGTAAAAATATTGAAAAAAATCACAGAACTCAATAATGTAGACAAACATTTTTTTCGTTGGCTGGAAAAAGTCTGGTACTGAATTGGTTAAAACAATATGTTTATGATTTAAAAAAGGTAGTAGACCACATTATTGAACTCAAAATGTAAGAATGCAAATAATATCAAAACTTTTTCACACGGCAATAAGTTTCGTTTTGATAAAAGCAATATTTTTTTAGTCAAACAAAATTATTTCCACTTAACTGCTTTTGGAAATAATTACTTAAGTTGATAGGGCTTGAAGTACATACACAAAATAGGTTAATTATAAGTCGCTGCTTTAGTTCTTGTATGTTCAATAGACCATTTAGCAAATTTTACAGGAGACGTTTTTTTTTGTTTTTACATACAAATTCTAAAAAATTCTCGATTTTGGTCATTTCGTTTAATACATATGTGTAACAGGAAATTATAAAAGATCATTTTTCGAAGATTGAAGCTATATTAAGCCCATATTATGACTTTAAAGGTGGACGTTGAACATGGCTTGAAAATGATGAATGATTATTTTGGATATTGAACATATTGTCTGGAGATTGAACAATTCGGCTTCCATAAGTTTGAGGTATTTTTTGTTCAATTAGCCAATTAGTGGTAAATTGTATATACAGCGTGATTTTCAGATTTATTTATTTATTTAATATCAACGGTATAAATATACCATAAACAATGATAACATGTCACAGTTAAAATCGTAGAAATATTTTTAAAAAAGAATTACAAATATATGTGGCATTTGATTGTGAAATGACATTAGAGAGTAAGTAAGTAAGTAAACAAGAGATACAAGTACATAAGTTTCTATAGTGCAAATAAGGTAGAATTAGATTAAATTAATATTGATTGAAAAGATTTGATAGCATAGCCCTCTTGTACCTACCTTGCGTGCAGTTAAATAGATCTGCCACATCTGCGTATCTATTACTAACTTCATGCAACCTAGGTACAAGCGAGTGTTTGGAATACTCAGTCCTGATATTGTTGCATTTAAACAAAATTTTAGAACGAGTAGCTCTCGTGAGTATATGAAATTCAATGAGGTTAATTAAATCAGGACTGTCTATACTACCATTTACAATTTTGAACATAAATATTAAGTCGGATATAATTCTTCGATCTGAGAGTTTTAATAAATTTAGATTTTTCATCAAGTAATTATAATTTATATTTTCAATGGGAATACCGAGTTTAAAATTAATGTGTCTTAGGAATTTATGTTGAATTTTTTCGATTGAATCTGAATGTAATTTGTAGTGGGGGGACCAGATCGAGGAGTTATATTCGACTTGACTACGAACCAGGGATGTATACAAAATTTTTAATGTTGAAATATTCTTGAAACCTCTGGAATTTCGAAGAATGAAGCCTAGCATTTTCATTCCTTTATTATTAATATTATTTATATGCGATTTAAAGTTTAATTTAGAGTCGAAAGTTATCCCCAGGTCATTAATTTCTTCGACAGAGGTAAGGATTGAGTTACTGAGTTTATATGAATGAATAATTGGTTGATTTATTCTGTAAAATTGAATTGAATAACACTTATTTATGTTCAGATGAAGTTTGTTAAGAGAACACCAATTAATTAACCTGTTCAAATTATTTTGTAGACAGATACAATCTTCAGCGCTTTTGATTATTTTAAATATTTTAAATCATCTGCGAAAAGTAACGTATTAATATCTTCATCAAATATATTTACAATATCATTTATGAACAGTAAAAATAATATTGGGCCTAAATGAGACCCCTGTGGTACACCACTGGTAGCTATAAATTGATTGGAAATGAACAAATTGATTTTTACAAGTAAAACTCTATTAGTTAGATAGCTAGCAAACCATTCTAAAAGTTTTCCGTCAATACCGAGCTTACGTAGTTTGATCAGGAGAATTTTATGGCATACTTTGTCAAAGGCCTTGATAAAGTCCGTATATATGGAATCGACTTGAGTTCTGTTAGCTAATGCGTTTGATATATAGTTTTCATACAACGAGAGATTTGTCAGAGTTGATCTACCTGACAAAAATCCGTGATGATTCGGAACAATGAGATGGTTAATACATGGTGAAATTTTATCAAGTAATAGTTTTTCAAAAAGTTTAGGAATTACAGATAGCTTACATATTGGTCTATAGTTAGTAACATCACTTTTATTACCCTTTTTAAATATAGGAGTTAGATAACAACGTTTCCAAATATCAGGGAAGCACCCTGTGTCAAGGGATTGATTAAACAATAGAAAAATCGGCTCAGCCAGTGAAGTAATGCAATTTATCAGGATATTGGGATGTACATTATCAGGTCCAGCCTTTTTGTTTTTGTCTAAGGATTTGATTTTACTTATAACGTCGTTTAAGTTGATGTGTATGGGAGGGATATGTATGCTCTCGTTAAGCGACGAAGGTGGTATATAATTGTCTGGGATATCTTCGTCATAGACGCTTTTAAAATAATCAGCAAAATAGTTAACTTTTACATTCATGTCAGTACTACTCTTTTCTTTGAAGTGCATTGAAAGGGGTAAACCTTGTTTGTTTTTTCTAAGAGAGTTAACGTGAGTGAAAAAGTTTTGTATATTAGAAGGTATAGAGTTTTCGATTCCATTTATATAATTGAAATATGAATTTCTTGATAGTTTTTTACATTGAGTTCTATAGTTGTGAAATATCTTGTAGTCGTTAAGAGAGTTCGATTCTTTAAAGTTTTTGTGTGCAATTTTTTTACAGATAACTAGGTTAATTAGCTCGCCACTGAACCATTTTGGGAACTTCGCTTCCTTGAAGTGTGAAAGTGGTACAAAGCTATCAATGGCCTTATTAATAATTTTGTAAAATAATTCAAGATTATAATTAATAGTATTATTTTGGTGAAGAAATGACCAGTCTTCATTTGCAAGATATTGATTCATGTTAGAATAGTCAGCTTTGGAGAAATTATAAGTTAGGTTAGGAAGAACAGTTGTGTCATCTGGTGAGTTATTAGTAGTGATGGTTATGCTTAGGGCGGGGTGGTGGCAGTCTAGGGGGAGAAGCTCGTCAACTGATTTAGCAATATGGACTGAGGTATCACTGCAGAATACTAAATCCAGCAGCCGATTATTGGTATTGTAGACTTGATTGACTTGATGTAGAGAGAGTAAGTTCGTCATATCTATTATTTCGCGGGCATTTTCTGGTAGGCTTAAGTTGTTATAAGAGTCCTTATTCATCCAATCAATGCAAGGGGTATTATAGTCACCAAATAAAATTGTTCTGGCATCAGGGTATTTATTTTTTAAGGTTTCGAGGTCATCTATGTGGTTTCTGTAGACTGTGATATTGGATCCAGGAGGAATGTAGACACATCCCAGTAGAATTTTGCCTGATTTAGTTTTTAGTAAAACGAATACCTGTTCCACGTCCAGATGTTTACAAATTAATCGAGTGGATGGCAGTAATTTTGTAACGGATATAAGAACTCCTCCTCCTCTGGTTTTAGTACTAGTGGCTGAATTTCTGTCAAGGCGGTAGGTGTTGTAAGATGAAAATCCAAGTTCCTCGGTGTGAATATCAGGATCAAGCCAAGTTTCGGTAAGAAGAAAAACTTCAATGTGTTGGAGTAGTGGAAGAGTAGTTTGTAGCTCTATGAGTTTAGTACGGCAGCCTCGGATATTTTGGCCGTATCCGATGATGTGTTTGAGTTTTTTGAAGTTAACCTTATTATTGTGGGCTTGTTATTCATATATTTTATTGTTAACCCAACTTCTCCTGCTTTTATCCGAGTTTCCAATTCTTGGCGGAGGTCCGACAAGAATTTTCGTTAGTTCGGTGTTTGGTCGGAAAAGATTTTAACAGTGGAGTTGGTCAGATAAAAGTTCTTTCTCCTGAGGATGTTTATTGCTTCAGTGGAGTTCTTTAGAATAACCTTAACGGGCCTAGGTTTATCCGGCCTCACTGCTCCAAGGCGTAAAGTGTTGATAGAGTTAATTTCAATGTTACTATCAATCTTATTCAAGATATTTGTAATTTGTATTTTGTCATCTTGTATTTTTTCTATTTGGTTGAGCTTAGAGCTTTCAGGAATATTTATGATTATTAGATTATTTGCTCTTTTTTTTCTTTCTTCGAGTTCGTCGGCTGCTTCACAAATAGATACTACTGAGTTAGGTTTATTGGATAATGCTTTAAAAGCTGACAGCTCACCCTCGAGTGCTGCCATTTTGGCAGCCATTTGAGCAATGGTTCCGAGAATAGCATTTGTTTTTGGTACCATTTTTGCAATTTGATCTTTGTTTAATTTGCTTGTTGGGTCAATTATTAATTCAGTGAGGGCCTCAACCGCGTTTCTCGCCAGATTGATGAATCCTTGGGAATCCATTTTATTAACTTAAAATTTTTTTAATTTTTTTTTTAGGAAAAATGGAGGATGGGTCAGCCTGTATTTAAGGTGGAGTGATTTGAAGTAGATACTAGGGACCCAGCCGCGCGGTAGTAGTTTGGGTGACAATAATACTTAATGTTTTGACTTTTATTTAAATTGACAATGCTCACTCAGTTATGAATTTAGGAACCAGCAGGATTGCTCTCCGACTTCCTTAAACTTGCAGTCTCTCAATGATACGTTAAATTGTTAGTTTCACTGTTTAAAAATACTGTAAAATATTAAATTGTGTTAAGCGTAAAATTGAGTGTGCTCTCCGTGTCACTATATGAAGATAACTAGTAGATTTCAAATACTTTACTTTTATCTTAGTTACTAGTTGACTTAAAGTATTACTTTAAAATATACAAACAAAGTTGATTTTTCACAAAACTGCTCTATATAAATCATCCAATATTTTGGAAGTTTGAAAACAATGCACAAGTAGGTACAAAGGTACCTACCGCTAATATACTACTATCGGTTGTCGGTGCATGCGTAATAAGAAATATTCTTACATCGTACGTATTACGGCCTCCGTGGTCTAGGGGTACTCTTGACTAGAAATCCGGAGGTCGCGGATTCAAATCCCGGCGTGCGCAAGTAAATTTCATTTGATTCATTTATGTTATTTCACAAATTATTAATTTAAAATAACATATTGTCTATTTGCGGCATGTTCCAGAGAGGAAGATATGGTGTAAAGACCACCATAAGAATTTAAATGGCTTTAGCCGTGTTTGGTGATCAGATCAGAATAGATACTCACATACCATCTCTCTTCTCCTTCATCCTCCTTCCTCTCTTTCTCCTCTCCATCTCCTTCCCCTCCACACTACCTTCAGCCTCACAATATACTAATATACCCCAATTCGGGATTCCATAGTCTCACTGGCTCCAGATGGTTGGGAGCAGTTGAGACTGTGTGCGGTATTCCATTAAAAAAAATCTCGAGTGATGCGTAAAATTATTGAAGTTCAATTTTCAGTTGAAAATTTGTTTTTATTTTTATTGTTTCGTTACCTACATTTGATAAATGTAATTTTTAAAGTTTACTTACTTTAGAAAGATTTTTTTTTCTTTCGGAAGGTCTTATTTGCCGTGAGCTTATTATTTATGTTGTTTATCATGAGTAAAATATTATTTTTTTAAATACTTTCAGCTATTAAGATCCTAAAATTATAATATCCCGCGATTTAGGTTATGGGTGTGCTCTATTTAACATTACATTTATTGTTGTTAGTCATTTGCCTAGTTGGTTTTATTGTAGTTCCTACATAAGAATATGTTTATTGTTTTTTAAGTGACTAAAAAAAACAAAAAATCAGAAACTTTTAATTGAATGAATCAAAATTGAAATATTTGGACTTCGTTTTCATCAGCGATCTCAGCAGTGATAACGGACAAAATATGTGTCGTAGATGTCTTTCAATCAGGCTATGAGGACATTCGACTTTTTACACATTTCCATGTCCTGGCTCTTTTGTTGTATTTCTTGAATAAAAAATAAGTTTTAATGCACTAATTTAATTTATTAATACTCATTTTATGTGAAAGTCCTAAGTTTGTAAATAAATAATTGAATAAATAAATAATAAATGAAGCATCCTGTATATTTGCCTAGCAAATTCAAGAAGTACATGTAAAATATGGTGAAAAAGCCTATAAATGACATAATTTTAAGACTTACCTTTCTATTTGAGCTACTGTTCTTAGGTGAATTGATTCTGGATTCGGTGAAGTCATTTTTTAGTTCAATAACAGTATATATTCGCAATAAAACGTATTTTTAGTGGAACAATTTCATTGTTAGAAAACAACTAAAAATCAACATGGCCGCACATTTTTACTAGCCGGCTCCTGATTGGTTGACAGTGGAGATTGAACATTCAAGACCTCAACGTTCAGCGGGATGTTGAACAAATATCTATGAACTTTTTAAAAATATTATATTCATAACTTTGAGTGTTTGAATGTTCAATATCCAGGAGATTGAACAAATAAGAACTGAAACATTATTCCGTGAATGGATATTGGCACTCGAAAAATGCTTAAAATGTCACTTAAAAACCAAAAAATATGGTTTTTTTGAGCTTCATTAATGCGAAATAGGCTAATGAACATATTGGCATTCATAACTCAGTTTTGCAAAAAAAGGTCTATTGAACATACAAGAACTAGGACAGCGAACAGGTAAATTTTAAAATCATAATCTAATAGTTTGTAAATAAATGAACCCCTTAAGAAATTGAATAAAACCTTTTCTAATACATTTTTTACAACTGAAATTAAATTCAGTTACGCTTGCTACGAACTTACGATTTAGTTTTTTAATGAGTAAATCGCTTATGGCGCTAAAACCACATTCCACCAAATAAGTTGAGGGAAAGGTTAATAATAATTTTCTCGCATGCAAAGTAAAGTTAGGATATTTTATGTTAGTTTCTTTGCAAATTCTTAGTGTAAGTTTCTTCTAAGCCTTAATTTCACATTCACACTCAAACTAAGCAAAAAACCGTCATCACGTTATTACTGTAATTCTTCATGTTCACGCAAGCCAAATTAAATGGCATACGTGGTCACTCATACGAGGATTCAGGATAAAGTATTCTAATTTTCTTCTGTTATTATCCATTTTCACAGAAGTCACAGTTATTGCAACACGTTCTCAATCATTCAAAGGAAACTTTTTTCTTAATTTCTTACTGTGATTATTCATGGTCAAGCATAATAAGACACATTCACACTAATACTAAGGAAAACCCGTCTCTTTTCTCGTGTTCTTTCTGTAACTATCCATGTTCGCAAAAGTCAAGCTTAATGGCAAACATTTGCATTCATACTAAAACAAAACCATTCCCATGTTCTTACTGTAACTATTAATGTTCACAAAAGACAAACTTAGTGACTCACATTCGCATTCACACTAAGGATAAACCGTTTTCATTTTCTTACTGCGATAATTCATGATCACAGAAGTCACGTTTAATTAGAAACAATAGCACTTATACTAAAAAAAACAATTCTTAATGTAATTATTCATGTTTATGGAAGTAAAATTTGATGATCCACATTATCACTCACATTTAGGATAAACCATTTTCATTTTATTAGTGTAACTATTCATGTTCACAAAAGTCAAGCTTAAAAAGACACATTCGCACTCATACTAAGCAAAATCCATTCTCATGTTCTTACTGAGATCATTTGTGTTCACTAATTTCCAGCTTAATGTTCGAATTCGCACTCATGCTTTGGAAAAATCATGTATCATGTAAATCTAATCGTAATGATATATTTTGTTTTAGGAAAATTAACAGTTACGTGGTTGGTTTATACATGTGCAATTTACTTAACTGAGAAACCAATTATAGATTTACTCACTATACTTATACATTATATAGGTATAAAATACTTTTACATTATATAGGTATAAAATAACTAAGAAATACAACAACTACAACTACAGCTACATCCTGCATAGTTTCTGTGATTTTAGATAATTTTGAAATTTTAACGGGTTTCATTTTATTTGAAGTACAATTTGGCGTATATTTCAATTTTGTACATCTCAGGCATTTTTTTGTATGACCGATGAGTATTCCCCTTTATGTGTGGAATGCCTACGTGTCTCATATCTGAAGGATGGTGCCCCACCACTGAGGCGCTATGTCGGGAAACACTGGTGTAAAGCAAAATTCACCGTTATTGTGTAGTTCATAATATGTATTGCAGTAAAAGCAGTGAAAACTAATTGTATGAATTATCTTTTTGTTAACATTATTGATTATACTCTGCAAATTGATTAATTATTTAATAAATATATTTAAAATGAAAACAAAAGTATTACCGAACATGGACATTGATTTTTTGACATATCCACTAGATATGGATCGATTTTCCTGTGGTGTAAGACAACCATTCAGTATTGAAAGTTGCTTGAAATTGCTTTGGCCATGTTTGGCGACTGGATCTGAATAGTCAGGTAGGTACTTATCCACCTTACTCGTGGGATGCCATAGTATCATTGGCTCCAGACGGTTGGCAGCAGTTGGGGCTCTTAGGCGGTTTTAGATTTTAAAAAAACTGATAAAATTAATAAAGAGTGGAGACTTAAAAATGAAACTTCCAGTATCAGATATCTAAATGGTATTTAGAATTTAGTTTTTTAAATTAATGTTTGTTTAACTTGTGAATTTGTAAATACCTCGCAGGCTTCCATCAGACATTAAGTCTTGGGCTTTTGAAAATACCTCGAAAGCTTCCATCAGACCTGTGCTTTTTTAAATATCTGGAAAGCTTTCGTCATACATAAAGTAATAAAGTTTTTGACGAGTATTAAGGTGTCAAATTCCGCTGCATGATTTTCCTCAAAAAGGGACTATTTATTTTCGTGGAAATGGTAAAGATGCATTTAAATTCCAGTTTTTCTCAATTGCATTTGGTTCTGTTTAAAAATTAGATCGAAAAATAAGTTCAGATTAGATATCAGCACTTTCGGCGAAAATGAAGAAATTAACAAATTATTAGAAATTGATTTACTTTATTCTATTGGGATACTAGGAAATAAATTAATTACATCTTAGGACACAAACTTAGCGTGGTTAGGGATTTCCAAATTCCTTAAGTTATTGACTAATTCTAACGCATTCTTAACCCTTTCACACCAGGATTATTGATTTAACATATTCAAAATATAGTTAGAAATATTGCTTAGAAAATTATTTGAAATTTTGTTGGTCTTCGGTTTTTTTTTTAATTTGGCTTAACATTGGACGTCAGAGGGTATTTTTTAAATAGTAAAGTAGAATAAAGATAACACAAAAGTAATACAAATAAATCTTAAATATCAAAAATGCACATTTACAATGTTGTGATAATCTCTAAGGTTTAAAAAAAAACATTTTAATTAAAATTCATTAAGAAATTAAGAAATACTCTATGATTATAATTTTTGAAAATTCGCCATACTTGTCTAAAATTGCTTTTTTCCCGGGGTGTGACTTCAGCACAGTTATTACATCTGGAAAAATGGCGAATAAAGCTCAATAAGTCGGTATCTGTAATGAAATGATTAGTTTATTAAAACCGATTCAGACAAACAAAAATCCATTTAATCTGCAGTCTCGGTAAAACAAGTGGCCTAATAAATTTATTCTGTTTATTCACTTTAATAAACTATAATATTTGGGTACCTGTGGGTTACTTAAAATCATTTTTTTGTTAATTTTCAAATAAGTCACTAAAACAAATTTTCACTGCTTCTTTCACCAGCTTTTGACACTTACCTATGAAAAGGATTATTGTGAATAAGTTCAAAATGATCTAGTTGTAAAAAAATCACGGTCTTAGTTATGTTGTCACATTTATCCATGGTAATAACACTTTTAAATAAACTAAAAATTTGTAATGCAAACTTAAAAATGGTAAGTTTTTAGATTTTCACGGCCAAAAGCATTTTTGTTGTTTGTTTTTGGGGTGTTATGCCGTGTTGCGCTAACTCCTTCTTTAGCCGACGTTTCGGACAGCGTTGCAGTGTCCATCATCAGGGCAGATCTGGTAGATCCGAAGATGTGATCTATCACAAATTAAAGTGGGAACAAAAACAAGGTTATTCTCCAGTATGGTTGCGTAAGTGTAACGTTAATCGTGACTTTTTTGAGCAGGAGTAGTTACAATTGAAACATGAATAAGGTTTTTCTCCAGTTTGTGTGCGTAAGTGTACATCTGCATTGCGTAGGCAGGAGAAATTACAATGGGAACATGAATAAGGTTTTTCTCCAGTATGGGTGCGTAAGTGTCCCGTTAAACTTGTCATGTGTGAACAGGTGTAGTTACAATGGGAACATGCATAAGGTTTTTCTCCAGAATGGGTGCGTAAGTGAACTGTTAAATTCGATTTTTCTAAGCAGGAGTAGTTACAATAAGGACATGACTAAGGTTTTTCTCCAGTATGGGTGCGTAAGTGCAGTGTTAAACTTGACTTGCGTGAGCACGAGTAGTTACAATGGGAACACGAATACGGTTTTTCTCCAGTATGGGTGCGTAAGTGCAGTGTTAAACGTGACTTGCGTGAGCACGAGTAGTTACAATAGGAACACGAATACGGTTTTTCTCCAGTATGGGTGCGTAAGTGCACTTTTAAATTTGATTTGTGTGAGCTGGAGTAGTTACAATGGAGATATGAATGAGGCGTCTCGCCAGTATGGGTGCGTAAGTGCTTCGTTAAATTTGATCTATTTGAGCAGGAGTAGTTACAATAGGGACAGGAATAAGGTTTTTCGCCAGTATGGTTGCGTAAGTGCACTGTTAAATTTGACTTGCGTGAGCAGGAGTAGTTACAATGGAGACATGAATAAGGTTTTTCGCCAGTATGGGTGCGTAAGTGTACCGTTAAATCTGACGTGCGTGAGCACGAGTAGTTACAATGGGAACACGAATACGGCTTTTCTCCAGTATGGGTGCGTAAGTGCACTGTTAAAATTAATTTGTGAGAGCAGGAGTAGTTACAATAGGAACATGAATGAGGTTTTTCTCCCGGATTCATCTTCAGGTCCGTTATCATGTCTGAAAAAGATGGCAGATAAAGCTCAATAAGTAGGTATCTATAATGAAACGATAAGAATATTAAAACTGATTCAGATAAAAAAATCCATTTTACCTGCAGTCTCGGTAATACTTTTAGAGTGCTGTAAGCATTCCTTTTTAACATCAGGGAGGTCTATGTCTATTTCCGTATAAGGGATTCTTCCTCCATCTTCTTCTCGGGATCCTGGTTTTTCCTTAATAGGTACAGTCTCCACATTAATGCTACCTGAAATATAACAACAACTAATGTTAATATTATATAAAGATATGAGAGGTATGTGTATGATTATTTGTATTTATTCTTAGATTGTTTCATATAGTTTAATCAAGATCCTGCTGAAAGATATTTACCTTACCAAATACAATATAAATTCCAATCATTTGAAAATCAATAATCGGATAGGTTTATTATGTCGAAATCGACATATGGATATGCATCTGAAATATGGATATGGCGAAACGTTGTTGAAATGTTAATATTTCTCAAACTCATATCAATGGTCACATTAAACAAGCTTAGACGTGAAATATTGTGAAAAATCACGCGACGTTATAATTCAAATTTTTAAAAATGTCAAAAACACTCAGAGACAACTGGAAATGCAAAGAATGTAAAACATTGGATCCTAAAACTCAATCACAATCCAATTACACTCCTTCTTCTAGTAAGAACTTTCGGCCTACCGACTCAACATACACTGAAAACCCAGAAAATATGAATTACATTATAAATTACATCGACAAAAAATTCGATGAAATGAAAACAGTGATTTTAAACAAGATAGAAACGGAATCTCCGGACAATAAAAAATCGCTTCAATTTATAAGCGACCAATACGATACATTAATAAAATCTATTGAAAAAATTCCACAGTTAGAAAAAGAAAATATCTGAAATAAAAAATGAACTACAACAAAAAAACATAGAATTCAAAAGTATTTTAGTAAAAACAACAGAAATGGAACAGGCGACACTGAAAGAGTATCTCGAAATATCAGGTATCCAAAATAATGATCCTAAAATGACAAAAAACATAATAAAGGAAATAACTGCTGCGTGCGGAGTTCAAACTGAAGACACAGAAATTTCGAATATAAATCACATCCAAGATCGCCGACCAAACCACCCACCGAAAATAACTTTCAAATTAAATAACAAAAAAGGGATGCCAAACTATCATCAAAAAAAGGTCTCACCACGGAGGCAATACACCAGCCCGGAAAACAAAACATTTACATTAGAGAAGTAATGACGCCATATTACAAGCAACTAATGCGGAAATTAAAAAACCATGCAAAAATAATTAACTACAAATTTGTATGGTTTCGAAGAGGCCATCTATTAACCAGGAAGACCCCGGAAGGCAAAATTTTCAATATTAAACATTGTGATGACATTAACAAACTAACATAAACACAACTCCACACGTAAATACACTTCACATCATATACTTACACAATTAATCACCAACATGGCGGATTACATGGAATATACAGACTCGGACAACCAACACTACTGTGTAAGTACAAACGATTTTAATATATGGACAAACATCACAAAAGAAAAAAATAGAATCAAAATATTACACCAAAACATTAGGTCAATTAATAAAAATTTTGATGAATTTACGATATACCTACAACAGCTTGATAATAATTTTGATATAATTGTGCTGACAGAATGCTGGTTGAACGATAAATTTGTACCAAAAACAATCGAAAACTATAACACACACCACACAAAAAAACACAAAAATCAAAATGATGGCATAGTCATATACATCAATGATAAAATAAATAGGTACAATCTTCAAAGAAATACACATAATAGACTCCAACTGCATACACATATGATAAAGAAACGTGTATTCTTGCGATGTACAGATCTCCATACAAAAACGACATCACACATTTCCTAACTGCACTTAACAATACTTTTAAAGAAATCAACAAAAATAAAAATATCATCATCATTGGAGACCTAAACATAAACATCTTACAAAACGGACACCCACAAAACATAGAATACCTAACACTACTAGCACAGCATGGACTGGAGCCAACGATAAAGATTCCAACACGAGTCACACAAAACACAAAAACTTGTATAGATCATATAATGATATAATGAGCACGGGACAGCCAAAAAACAAAACAAACACCATAAAAATACACGAATGTTTAAACACCAACATCTGCGATTGCCCTCCTCTAGAAAAAACAAAACAAATAAAGTATCTAGGAATCGTAATTGACCATAACCTTAGATGGATACCTCACATCAAACAAATCACAAATAAACTTCACAAAACAATACACATTTTCCTTAACATAAGAAACATATATAAAATAAAACAATTGAAACAATATATTTTGCACTCTGCCAATCAATAATAGAATATGGAATTATTGCTTGGGGAGGAGCAACAAACTCGGCTATCAATTACATAGAAACCGCACAGAAAACGATCTTAAAGGTAATACTAAAAAAACATAGACTGACCGATACAGACCAAATATTCAACAGCTGTGACGTACTAGATATACGCCAATTATACGTTAAAACACTACTAAACTCCATTTTTAACAAAAAAAATAAATTTCAACATACACAAAATAACACTAACAGACCAGTTAGACAAGCGTACAAAGAAAACATTAAAACTCCAACAGTAAATTCAACCTTTGGACAAAGACACTACCAATACCATGCTATAAACTCTTTCAACAGTCTAAAAATTGAAATTAAAATTGAGGAAAATAAAAATAAATTCACACACAAAATTACAAAATGGATTAAACAACAAAAAAGACAATATTACCAAAATGTCATAGCATAAAATAAAAATAAAACCTACACGTAACACACAAAACCAACATAAACACACATCACTCACAAACACACAAGATTATTTTCATTGTATTATTTTTTAATTTTTAATGTATTTTTATTTTTAATTTTAAATTTATTATTTTCTTTTCAAATTTACTATCTTCTCTTTAAATGTAATATGTAGATTAGAATTCATATTATAAAATGAAGGCCTCAGCACGGGCAAGCCACCCAGTGAGGCCTACCTTACTGGAAAACATAAATTGTAAAAAAATAATGTACCAAATAATAAATAATAAAATAATAATCCTAGTAAAATTTGCATGGAGAATCGCAAGAATATCCAATAAAAACAAAAAAAAATCAAATATCCCTGATTTACAACGTCAGTTAATATTACAAATATAATTGATTATATTAAACTAGCTTGGTAAAGTAATGTTATAATGCTGAGGAAGTTTGTTGCACAAAGATTGAAAATTTGTTAGTAAATATATTAGCTTGTTGTCAGAGTAAAACATAAATAGAAGTTCCGACTGAAACACCTCTGTGATCTGCAATGGATAATGCCACTTACTGGTTTGCTGAACACTCTCGGCATCCGGCAAACATTCCTTTTTCACATAAGGGAGGTGGATTTCTATATCCGTAAATGCCTGTTTTTCACCTGAGCTTTCTTCCTGCGACCATGGTTCAGTCTTGATGGTAAAATTATCTGGGATGGGAAGATCCATGGCTCTAATGTGAAAATAAGTAAGGTCTTTAGCAAATCTTATCTATATCACAAAAAAATATTCATCACATAGTTTTAATGGCTTTCGTTTTTGAAAAAACCAATATGATTCGAAAGCAATTCGCATTTCTTCAGAGTTACTAAAAACTAACACAAAATAAATTTTATGTTTTTCAAAATGTAAATGATGTTCACTCGGGGTAATTAGATGAACTTACTAGTCGCTTGGTTTTAATCTGTGACAGCGGCCGTAAATCAACCATGAAAAAACCCATTTAATCTCATCTGTCACGTGTGTTGGATAGCTCAGTATGTTATAACGCTGTCAAAACTAATCGATCAAGTGCTTGGCGATATATTCTTACAATAAACAAGCACCAATTTACGAGTTTAAGTGTTACTTTGTTGACATAATTAGAACCTACTTATATGCACGGCAAAACGCGGTCGTCAATTTCAAGGCGTCAAAGAAACGTCACAAGGAATTAGAAGCA
Organism: Hesperophylax consimilis; assembly: GCF_061612785.1. Classification (NCBI taxonomy): domain Eukaryota; kingdom Metazoa; phylum Arthropoda; class Insecta; order Trichoptera; family Limnephilidae; genus Hesperophylax; species Hesperophylax consimilis. The sequence goes on along the minus strand of NC_142854.1, from coordinate 21,709,220 downwards.
CTTCAATTTTTAAATCATTGCTTTAAAAATGTGTTGGTTGTTGAAATAATCTCAAATGGTATAAATTTTACATAATTGATATGTAGTTCATACGGTATTACATTAGAAAGACTGTTACTGATGAGAGGGAAGCAATCATAAATAAACCATCACTTAATCGATATATTCGGCCTTTTGTACATAGCAAATTGGTCCTTTATTTAACCATAGATATGTCAATATTAAGAAAAATTTTATGCGTGCAACAAAAGTACGTCCCACACCATCGACGAGGATAGAAGAAACAATAAAAGGCGCGACCATAAACAATATAATTCTCATTCGGGACCTACCCTATTCGTTAGCCTAAAATATTATTTTAAAAATAAAAATGTTTAATTGTCGAAATATTCCGTCACAAGAAAAATCCATCATGTTGATGACAAAATGTTGTTATGCGAAAATGAGCTTAAAGTGACCTTTTTTACAGTTCATTTTCTTAGGACAACGCATTTCAGATGAAATCTCGTTCCAAGATAAACAATCAATCTGTCGTAAAAATAATCTAAGATGAATTGAAATTTGAAATCCTTTAAATAAAGGCTATTTTGGTCTAATCCTTACACTTTAACCATATATCCGCTCCTCGGTGTTGGGTCCGCGCATTGTAAAGGTGGCCTTCCTTATGCCGACCTGCGCCGTCATACCCATTTCCCTCAGCACCTTCATACTGTCTCAGCATCAGGCGATATCTGTTTTTCTCCCTAACCGAGTCGTGGACGATCCACTTTTTAGGGTGAAGCCGCGGGGTCTGGTTCTCCAGCTGTTGCAGAAGCCTTCACCTTTCCTTACTTTGGCAGTTCATCTAACCCTACCACCTTTTAATAAGAAAGTAAATAAAACGAGAATATTTACCAACAATATTTAAACATATAGGTAAACATGAGAAACTGAATGATTTTACAATGACATTATATTAAAATATTTATATCGAATTTTGGACAGCTGAACGTTCTTGTTCCTTAACATATCTTAGTATTTTACACAAAGTGGAATAAAATAGCAAAATGATACATTTTATTTTTTATATTTGATTTTTTGATTTAAATTGTTATAAGGGCTTGTAGTTTTACTGAGGTTATTTGACGAGACAGGGAATGGGTCATGTTATAAAAAATGTAAGTTAACCTCTTATTATCATAAATATTAAAATACATACAAAAAAGCACATAAAAATAATCAGCATTCCAAAGTATTGACTGTTTATGCAAATAAAAATGAAATTTAATTATAGGGGTAATAATTGATAAGGAAAACTCACATTAACAATATCATAAATAGATTAAGAAAACTCATTTACATTTTTATTAGTCTAAGAAATATACTTAACATAAAAATTCTTCAAAATATTTATTATGCTCTAGCCCATTCAATAATACAGTATGGTATTGTTGCATGGGGGGGAGCTTACAAATCATTACTTTTACCGCTGGAAATCACTCAAAGACTAACAATAAAAAATTAATAAAAAACCATTAAATTACCCAACCTCACAACTTCTCCAAGACTTTCAAGTCCCACCACTAAAATATAAAAAATACGTTGCTTCAAATCCACAAAGATCTTTATAAGAAGTCACACCATGCCATGGTTCGTGTTGAGAGCAATAGGCAAAATACAATGGGTCGCTTGTGCACTCCATTAATGCACACCAGTTTTTCACAACACTACTACACTTTTACTGAAATGGTGTGGTTTAATCAACTAACGACAGAGATGAGGCTATAACAGGACTATAATAAATTTGAAAATAAATAAAAACTTTACTACATCAAATAATTCAGCTAATTAGAATCACGATGACATCTCATTTTATTACTTTATATATTATTATTTAAAAACAAAAATCTCTTCATTTTGTATGTTTTAATGATTTTTTTTCTTCCAAATAGATATATATATATATTTATTTAATTTATATAAGTGGGTACAAGATGTTATATAAGGACACATGGTTACAAAATATATTTATGTTCGCAATCTCACCAATGAAGAAACTTTTTCTTGTGATTGGTGAGCGAGTTACACTAATTATAAGAAAAATAGAATACGATTATGATATTCGTTATACCATATATGGTATAACGAATATCATAATCGTATTTTGGGTATTTAACTTTGACAGTTCTTTAAACGCATTTATTGACTTTTATACTGTGGTGCAAGACGCCAAGTCGACTTAAATCAAATAATGTGTTTAAAATGACATTTAAACCATATTTAACATCATAGGTACTTAATTATGAAACAAACATTTTTTATGATGTTTCTTTTAAATTCCAAATACGGAATTAAAAAAATAGACCAGTGCGTAAGTGTACCGTTAAATTTGACTTCTGCTAGCAGAAGAGGTTACAATGGGGAAATGTATAAGGTTTTTCTCAAGTATGGGTAAGAATCTGATGTTTTAAAGATCCCCTTTGGGAACATAAACATTAAAGATGTTTTTCTGCAGTATGAGTGAGTAAGTGCCTTTTTAAAAGAGATTTGTATGAGCAGGAGTAGTTACAATGGAGACATGAATAAGGTTTTTCTGCAGTAGGAGTAAGTAAGTGTCTTTTTAAATGAGATTTTTGTGAGAAGGAGTAGTTACAATGGAAAGAATAAGGTTTTTCTCAAGTATGGATGCGAAGGTGCCTGTTTAAAAGTGACCTATGTGAGCAGGAGTAGTAACAATGGAGACATGAAAAATATGAGCAAGTGATGGAATACATAATTAAATCTCAACTTGAAGAATACTTGGAAAATAATAGCATCCTTTGTGACGAACAATCTGGATTTAGGAACAATAATTCATCTGAAACAGCGTTAAATTTAGTAATTGATGATTGGAAGAAAGATATAGATAAAAACTTGCATATTGTTGCGGTGTTTTTAGATTTTCAGAGAGCTGTTGAAACAATAGATAGAAAAAGAGTTATTAAAAAATTAAAAAAATATGGAATAAAAGGGAAAGAACTGGAATGGTTTAAAACTACTTAAGCAACAGACAACAAACAACAAAGATAAGAAACTATATATCAAATCCGATTGAAAATAAGGTGGGTGTACCGCAAGGATCTGTATTGGGTCCGATATTGTTTATACTCTACATAAATGATATGGTAAAAATATTAAAACATTGCAAAATAAGACTGTTTGCAGACGACGCACTAATTTATATTGCAGAAGATAATTTTGAGAAAGCAATCAAAAAGATAAATTTTGACTTAGAAACATTGTCAAAATGGCTCAAACTAAATAAATTAAAACTAAATGTAAATAAGACAAAATACATGCATAAAGGCAGAACAAATACGCATGAGGAACCAAAGGTTTCTATAAATGGAGAAATCATAAAAATAAGTGGAAGAAATTAAATATCTAGGTGTTATTATAGACTTAAAATTGAACTTCTCAAAAAATGCAGACTATACAATAAAAAAAATAGCAAAAAAAAATATCATTTCTTGGTAGAATCAGAAACAAAGTAAATAAAGAAACATGCCAGATAATATACAATACAATTATATCACCACACTTTAATTACTGTTCAAGTATTCTTTTTCTCTGCAATAAAGAGAAAATGAAAAATGCAAATACTGCAAAATAAAGCAATGCGAATAATACTTAAGCGCAACATATACACACGGATAAGAGACATGTTAAAGGAGCTGAATATTCTGACGGTGAAGCAAACTGTGTATTTGAATGTACTTATTTTTATACATAAAATTAACTTAGGGATGATGTCTAAGGAACTGAAAAGAAAAATAAATTACAATAACGAGATACACGGACACGGGACGAGAAATTCTAAGCAAATTAGATTGCCAACAAGAAAAAAAACAAGCACCCAAAAATCTCTGATGTACCAGGCCGTTCAACTCTATAACAAAATCCCGAAGAAAATTGCTGTGATAGAAAATATTAATAAGTTCAAAAATGAATTAAAAAATATGTCTATCTCAATTATTAATGTTTCTTTTTTTGTGACTTTATTGAAATATTTAAAGAAAGATTATGTTTGCCAAACAATGTACATGTTTATATGTTTAAAAAACTATTAGCACACACGAAGATGTGAGCTAACTTAAGATTAATAAATAAATAAATAAATGAACATGGTTTTTTGCCAGCATGAGTGCGTAAGTGGACCGTTAAATCAGACTTCTATGAGCAGGAGTGGTTACAATGGAGACACGAATAAGGTTTTTTGCTAGTATGTGTGCGTAAGTGCACCGTTAAATCTGACTTCTGTGAGCAGGAGTGGTTACAATAGGACATGAATAAGGTTTATCGTCAGTGTGGGTTCGTAAGTGCACTGTTAAATGTGATTTGCTAAAGCAGGATTGGTTACAATGGGGACATGAATAAGGATTTGTTCCAGTATGGGTACGAAGATGATTTTTTAAATTTTTTCTTTCGGTACATGAATAACTGCAGAAGGAACATGAATAAGGTTTTTCACCAGTATGGGTGCGTAAGTGCATTTTCAAACGATATTTGCATGAGTAGGAAAAGTTACAATGGGAACATGAAAAAGGTTCTTCCCCAGTATGGGTAAGTAAGTGTACCTTTAAATCTGACTTGCGTGAGCTGGAGTAGTTACAATGAGGACATGAATAAGGTTTTTCTCCAGAATGAGTTAATAAGTGCACTTTCAAATGTGATTTTTGTGAGCAGGAGTAGTTACAATGTTGACATGAATAAGGTTTTTCGCCAGTATGGATACGTAAGTGCACTGTTAAATGTGATTTGTGTGAGCTGGAGTAGTTACAATGGAGACATGAATGAGGTTTTTCTCCGGGATGTGTCTTCAGGACCATTATCACATCTAGAAAAGATGGCAGAAAAAGCTCAATAGTAGGTATCTATAATTAAACGATAAAATTATTAAAACTGATTCAGATCAAAAAAAATCATTTTACCTGCAGTCTCGGTAATACTTTCTGAGTGCTCTAAGCATTCCTTTTTAACATCTGGCAGGTCTATGTCTATTTCCGTATAAGGGATTCTTCCTCCATCTTCATCTCGGGATCCTGGTTTTTCCTTAATGGGTACAGTCTCCACATTAATGCTACCTAAAACAAAACAAGAACAAAATGTTAAAATATATAGCTAAAGACATGATAGCTGTGTGTATGATTATTTGTTTCCGACTTTATATCCGGGTTAAATCTTCCCCACCGAAAAAAACTTAACCGTTCCACACACTTTTCCACAAATGATTATCAATCCAAATTATGCAAATGCATTATGTAAGGATACTAAATACAAAACAACACAAGAACAAAACGTCAACTAACCAGAGATCAAATGGGAAAATAACTCATCGACTCCAGATATTTTCATATCAGACGGTTCGCCTCAGTAGAACTCCTAACAGGGCCTATAAATCCTACTGATCCTTTAGATAAATATTTAAAAATCTTTCGTTATCCTACATGTATTTAAAATGACTAGATTTTTCCATTTTTATACATACGTTCTTTGACAGATCTAATACGCCTAAATTTTGAATGAGAGAGCTAGGTATAATACCAGTAGCCGAAAAACCAAATGGTTATATTTTTACAGTCTGAGAATGACAAATTCTTTTAATGTCATTTTTCAAATCTGAGTATTTTCTTATTTTTTTCAGAAATTGTTTTTTTTTAATATTACAGGAATCTGGATTAGCTACATCAATGATATAGGTTGTTTTTATAGTTTAATTTTGTCATGTAAAACTATATCCGGTCTGTTATGACTAATCGTTCGGTCTGTCAAAATTCTACAGAGGTGAGAAAAGGGGAAAGGGATAAATTTACGAAATCTCTTGTAGATAGTCGCCTTCATATTGTTCAAAAGGTCAAGTGTGCAAAATGTCCTCAATCTCGGAATAAAACAGTAGATCTATCTTTTTTTCATCAGACTATCTTCTTTATACAAACGATGTAAATATGATGGATAGGTTAAAAATTTAAAATTTCATTATTCAATAAATCAAAACCAAAATTTCCTTTGTAAACAGAATTTAGTTAATGGTGTGATACTTTGGTACTGCATATATATTTTTTGCATTTTTTTTAAATATGTTTTGTTGACCGTAGTTGTGAATTTTTGGTTTTGCGACTTTGTATTGGGAAGTATTAATTAACATTTGCCATGCTGTAGAACATTACAATAAGTGTTTAAAATAAGAAAAACATTAAAATAAGGCTTATGTAAATGCCCATTTATCATATGTTCTGAGTATTATTCGTAAAGTGTCATAAACAGTCTTAATTTACTAACTACTGGACAAAATAACAAGGTTTAGTGTGAGAATTACATTTGTTGAAAAAGCCAAAACAAACACAAAACACACAAGAATTGATGTAATTGTAATGTTGATGTTTTACCAGCTTCAAGAGTCACATGACTTTCAATCACTATTTAAAAGTGTGTTGCATTTTAATTATGTTGGGTTAACATGGAACACTAAAATACATAACTATATGACAATTTTCTATTTTTTCTTACTTTAATTTTTCTCTTTTTTCTAAGCATACACTAAGCACAATTTCGGAAACAAATTGACAATGAATTAAATAAATAATAACTACAAAAATTACACATGTTTCCATTTAACTCAATATTTTGATTGTTTATAATAGGAATTATGTCTAGTTAGGAATTAATAGCGACCAGGCAAGTATAATGACAACTTGACTTCACATGTAACCCATATTTATGATAAATTAAGTGTATACACATATGTTTGCTGTATTACATAAAAAGAAATGTCGAAAAAAGTTATAATAAAAATAAGATTAAATTTGAACCGCTCATTGTAGTGGGAAAATTTTGCTTGTACAGTGATGGAGAATATGTCTAGCCTCTGCTAGACATAAGAGATACAATGACTGCTTATGAACCAGACATTTATCTCCCCTTTTCCAGTTTTTTTACAAAATTATGTCAGTTGATAATCAGTTATGTAATTAAGTACCTATAACTAGTTCCACAATTAATTATATTATTATAATGAGTATTTCATTCAATGTCATTGTGTCTTGCAGAACCAAATAGAACGATAATAGATAAATCGAAGCATTAATATTCATTTCTGCGATATATTAGTTGCGTGAGTATTATATACCGGCATCCGGTATATAATATTATAATATTAGATCCGCCATCGGGATGTACTCCACGTTATACGGGGGCTCGATGTTAACAAAGCTAGTGGACCTGATGGAATACCTGCCCTGGTATTGCAGAGGTGTGCAGCGGAAATAGTTCCAGTTTTGACAAAGCTCTTCAAAATGTCCCTGAAGTGTGGCACTGTGCCCTCTGGTTGGAAAAAAGCGGTCATTCACCCTATTCCCAAGAAAGGTGACCGCTCCAACCCGGCCAACTATCGCCCCATAGCGATCACATCAGTTCTGTCCAAAGAGATGGAACGTGTGATCAACGACAAACTGCTCACATACCTCGAGAAGAACAAAATTATCAACGACCGTCAATACGGATTCCGGCGGAACCGCTCGTGCGGTGATCTTCTCGCGTATGTGACGCATGTTTGGGGGCGGTGCCTGGAACGTCACGGTGAGACCCAAACGGTCGCACTAGACATATCCAAGGCCTTTGACCAGGTCTGGCACCGAGGACTTGTCAACAAATTGCCTTCTTACGGACTTCCCGCATCCCTGTGTACGTGAATTGCTGACTTTTTAAGGGATAGGTCGATTCAGGCGGTTGCTGACGGTTTCACCTCTTCCTCACACTCCATAAATGCTGGCGTCCCACAGGGATCGGTTCTGTCTCCGACTTTGTTTTTGTTGCACATCAATGACCTTTTGACATGTGCACCGATTCATTGTTACGCGGATGACAGTACAGTTCATGATAGCTTTTTGTTTGACAAGCCCCCAAAGGGCACACAAACTCCAACGGCTCGGAGGGCTTTGAAGCAGAGAATGGACGGTTATCTCGAGAGTATTTCCTCCTGGGGTAAAAATAATCTCGTCGAATTTAATGTTTCAAAGACCCAATCCTGTCTGATTACGTCTAAAAGGGATCCAAATGATAATCTAGTCTCTTTCAACGGAAGCAATCTTCCGAACAGGCCTTCCATTGATATGCTTGGTGTAACTATAAGTGACCAGCTCAGGTACGGGGGCTCCTCGAAGCCAGGGTAAAGTTGGCCTCTCAGAAGCTGGGCGTACTGTACAGGGGCCGCAAAAACTTTAATAGTACGCAACTGCTGACCCTGTACAAATCGCAAGTGCGCCCTACTGTCGAATTTGGTAGCCATCTCTGGTCCGGAGCCCTTAAGTACTGGAAAAAAACCCTTGACTCTGTGCAAAAACGGGCGGTCCGTTTGATAGATTCCCCAATCTTAACAAACGGACTGCAATCTTTAGAGCACAGGCGTCAGGTAGGTATGCTGTCCTTGTTCTATCGGTATTACAATGGAAGATGCTCTGATGAACTAGCGTCATTGATCCCTTCGGCACCGGTGCGTAGTCGGAATACACGCCAAACGCGCGCCCAACATTTGTACGCGGTTGACATTTATCACATGAGAACGGGTCGCTTCTACGACACGTTCAAGTTCAACAGCTCGGCTGTGGAACGAACTGCCGGCCTCTGTGTTTCCTCCCTCCTACAACATGGGACTCTTCAAGACCCATGTTCACTCCTTCCTCTCCACAAAAAGACCCTCCACACAGCATCCCCAAAGATGACATAGGCCCTGAGGGAAATTATTTTCTTCAGGGCCTCCTGTGTGGAGTAAATATTAAAAAAAAAAAAAAATTAGTCCAGTACGGGTGTGGTAAGTGTATCGTTAAATCTGACTTGTATGAGCATTAGTGGTTACGATTGGAACATGAATAAGTTTTTTTTCCAGTATGGGTGCGTTGATGTATCTTTAAATATCCCTTGCTTAAGCAGGAGTAGTTACAATGGGAACATGAATAGAGTTTTTTTCGAGAATGGGTGGGCAAGTGTACTGTCAACCCTGACTTGCTTGAACAGTAGAAGTTGCAATTGGAACACGAATAAGGTTTTTCTCCTGTATGGGTGCGTAAGTGTACTGTCATAGATAATTTACGTAAGCAGGAGTAGACACAATGGAAACATGTATAAAGTTTTTCTCCAGTATGGGTAAGAATTTGAAAATTTTAATACCCCTTTTAAAAAATGAAATTTTGCAGTAGGAACATAAATAAGGTTTTTCCCCTGTATGGGTGTATAAGAACCTTTTTTAAATGATCAGTATGAGCAAGAGAAGTTACAATGGGAACAAAAAAAAGGTTTTTCTCCAGAATGAGTAAGTGCCTTTTAAAATTAATTTTTAATAGCAGGAGTAGTAACAATGGAGACATGAATAAGGTTTTTCGCCAGTATGGGTGCGTAAGTGCATTGTTTAATCTGATTTGTGTTTGAGCAGGAGTTACAATGGAGACATAAAAGAGGTTTTTCCGTATGTGTCTTCAGGATCATTATTTTATTTGAAGAAGATGGCAGATAAAACTCAATAAGTCGTTTATCTATAATGAAACGATAAGATTATCAAAACTGATTCAGACCGAAAAAATGCATTTTACCTGCAGTCTTGGTAATATTTTCAGAATGTTCCAAGCATTCTTTTTTCACATCTGGCAGGTATATATCTATTTCCGTATAAGGGATTCTTCCTCCATCTTCTTCTCGGGGTCCTGGGTTTTCCTTAATGGGTACAGTCTCCACATTAATGCTACCTTAAACAGAACAACAAAAAAATGTTAATATATATTATGAGAGCTGTGTGCATGGTTATTTGTATTTATTGTTAGATTGTTTTATATAGTTCAATCAAGATCCTACTGATAATATACATGCCGACTTTGCAGTAGCTAAGCTAATTCGAATTCCCATCACATAAAAAATTAATAATCGGATGGGTTTATTATGTCGATTTACATCTGAAATATGGATACGATAGTAAGTTTTTGAAATGTTTATTAATCTATGTCTAATGTAAACGGTACATTAAACTAGCTTAGACATGAAATACAGTGAAAAACATGGAACATTATGATTCAGATTTGGAGAATAAAATAACTTCTGTTAATTTATTTTAATTATATAAGTAGGTTCTTTACCATTTGTTTGAATGATTAAAACAAACTCTTTTGAAAACGACACTTAAATTCAAAGCGTGAATTCAAGAGTTCATTGAACCAGAGGTTAAGAGAAACACAACAGAATTGATTAATTTTCATTATACTAGCTGAATTACCCAGCGTCGGCCGGGCTTCACGTTCAAGTTTTTTCTGGATTTTGAAAGCTAATTTTTATCTTTTTTGTATTTTATAAATTTTCAACTACCATACTAGGCTCATGCCCGTAATATGGTAATGGTATATGATTTATGTAAGAATAACAATAATAAAACATAACGGAAATAGAAATTGTCATGGTAAAACAAAACAGAATGTTATGGTCAAACAAATCTTATATTGGACATCGAGTGTGCAAAATTTCTTCAATAAGTGTCAAAATTCTACAGGGGTGAGAAAAGGTGATAGGGATAGATTTTCAAAATCTCTTGTAGATAGTCGCCTTCATCTTGTTTAGAAGTTCAAGTGTGCAAAATGAGGGAACATCAATCTCGGAATTAAACAGTAGATATCAAAATCAGACTCTCTTCTTTATAAAAACAGATTTAAAGATGATAGATAGGTCCATTGATACAAAAATAACAATAAATTCTCTCATTCAATAAATCAAAACAGTAATAATAATGCAAGTAGGTACGTAATATAAACCATTATTTTAAGTTTTCTTCAGGTAGGTAGGTACCATAGTATTGATTATTCCAATTGACAGAATCTATAATGGACACCATCTTGAACTGGAAACGGAAAATACAAACAAATTTACAGACGTACATAAATGCTCAACGGTCGACATAAAACAGAACTCCGTTTCGCTCTTTTGAGTAGAGAATTTTTGGAGTGGATTGATTTACTATTTTAATATTTGAAACTGTTATTTCGTGGTGGAATTCCATTATAAATATATATAAAGAACACAATTTTAAACTTTTTTCCAGTTGTTTTTATTTGACCATGACCGGTCTCTTTATTATTTGTTAGGTAAAATCCTAATAAATAATAAAGATAAAAGGGATAAAATGGAAAACTCAGGAGTTTACCAAATCAACTGTGCCAATTGCCCGTCTTACTACATAGGTCAAACAGGTAGATCATTCAAAACCCGCATAAAAGAACATTTTTCAAGCTGGGTTAATGACAAAGGCGAAATGTCGAATGTTGCGGCACACTTACTTGAGAATAAACACTCGTTTGAAGGATAGAGACGTAAAATTTTTACATACCTGCGACAAAAGTCATAAATTAGATAGGCTAGAGTCATTAGATATAACCCGCCTAACTAAAAAAGTAAACTCCAACAATGTTATGAACACAAAATTAGAATCAGTTGCTAAATCTCCGTTGCTATATCCATTATAATCAGTATGTCACCTATCCTAAATATGTATTTGAATTATATAAAATCCATTAAAATATTTTTTCCTAACCACACAATAGATTACCGATAAATTTATTTTGGGTAAATCCTTAAATTGATAGTCCTAATAGGCATAATTATCATAGATCTACAGATAAATTCATTTGATTTTAATAACAATACTTATTTGGGAAATATCATATTTCACGAAAAACCCCCCATAATTCAAACCAACCTACTATGTTAACCCCTCCCCTCAATGTAATTTGCCTATGTATATAAACCCTAGTTTAAGACAAAAATTGTACCAGTCTGAAGATGGATGTACCAGGCTGAAACCGGTCACGGTCAAATAAAAACAACTGGAAAAAAGTTTAAAATTGTGTTTTTATATATATTTGGATTGATTTACTTTAATAATAAAATGTGACGAGGCAACATTTGACGAATTGAGAACTGTTTGCGAGCATAATAAGTTGAACGTTTTCTTAGATCATCAGTTGCGTGTAAAGCAATATTCCAAAGGTAAAATTTTGAAGTGAAATAATACAGAACTGCGCTATGAAATTATTATTATAATAAGTAAAAGTATGGACGACAAGAGGGGAAGTAAAGAACAAGCAGCTGTTCTGATTATTTGCATCGGAAACACTTCTGTGATATGCAATGCAACTTACTAGTTGGCTGAACACTCTCGGCATACTGCAAACATTCCTTCTTCACATCCGGGAGGTGGATTTCAACATCCTTATAGGCCATTTCACCTAACCCTTCTTCCTGTGACCATGGTTCAGTTTTGATGGAAACACTCTTTGGGTTGGAATCCATGGCACTGCTGTGATAGCGTCCTGTTGTGTAATGATAATTATTCTCAGCTAAAAAATAAGAAAGGACTGTAACAAAAACTCTCTCCTTGAACAGTTCATATTAAAAAGAATAAACACTTATTTAAACCCGCTATTATTAAAAAAAAAAAAAACAATATGTTTCGTAAGCAATGCTTACTTCTTCAAAATTTAATGAATTAATTGTACCACAAAAAAGGTTTGCTGTTTTTAAATTAGCGAAAATGACTTATGTGATGTTCAAACAGGGTCAAGGTTAGATGAACTTACTAATCGCATGATTTTAATATTTGACAGTGGCCGTAAATGAACAATAAACAAACTCATGAACTCTCTTTTGTCTCTCGTGTTATATCGCGAATGCTGTTTAAACTGATCAATCAGGTGTTGAGCGATATAATCTTACAATTAACAAGCACAAATTTACGAGTTTAAGTGTTACTTAGTCAATATATAAAGGTCATACTTACATACAAGGCGAAGCACGGCGGTCAATTGCAAGATATTGAAGAAACCTCTTCAACAAAGTAGAATCATTATCAGACAGAGCAACACTTATATACGTTAAGGAAGCAAAAGCAAAGGAGACACAATAGTCGGACACCTGACGCATAAATAAACCAATCACTAGATTGATAACTTCGGCCTTTTGTAGGGAGAAATTTTGTCCACGGATGACGTCATTACAAGATTTGAATCATAAACAAACCACTCAGCAAAGTAGAGGAGACAATAAAAAAACAGCGCGGCCATAGACAATATGATCTTACCTGGGTAGGCACGTAGGGAAGATCATATTGTACTATTCATCAGCCTAAATATTATTTTAAAAATAAATGTTAGATAATATATATGTTAACAGATTCTCTCAGGACGACAAGGCTCCAACTCACAAAGTGCGGTCCTGCGAAAATGAGCTATAAGGTATTCCTTCACTTTTAAAGGAAAAACATTTTCAAACAATGATTGTGCTTTTCTACGACAGCATTGAATGTTAACATTTCTCTGTTTATCAGAAAAATGAAAAACTTTGTTACATTTTGTGAAGTATTTTTTTATTTTTATTTCAAACAAAAAAATTTATAAGCACAAAATACATTTTAAATGTTTACGAAGTCTGCGACTGAAGCTTTTTCTGGTTTAAATATTCATTTGAGTCGCTAATATTGTTTTAAATAATTAAATATTTCAATTTGAGGATTAAGTCATAAAGTTATTAAAAAAATAATATGAATACAGAATTCACGAGTACAAAATACACCTTAAATTGGTACCAAGTCTGCGACTAAATCTTTTTCTGGTTTAATTATTCATTTGAGTTTTTAATATCGTATTAAATGATTAAATATTTCAATTTGAGGATTTAGTCATGAAGTTATTCAAAAAATAATACGAATACAGAATTCATGAGCACAAAACACATCTTAAATGTGCACAAAAAACTTTAATATTCTTACGCAGGGGAGCATCTTGTTTCCGTGTAGCGACTGAATTACTGCCGCTGGGTCCCACAGGAACAGGAACACTGATGTCTGAAAACAAAATGATCTAAGTGGTCAAAGGAAAGGAAGAAAAGATCTGCATATTGGATAACAAGTAACATAGGACAGATGTTTAACTTTGTAATCTTCCGTGATCTTTTTGGCAGAAGGAACCACACCGCTGGTACCCGGAAAGATGTTATCAAGCTCTGAAATAAACATATTTATTGGGTTAACCAAAGTTCGTGAACTAAACATATCATATTATTGCAAGTAATTATGGTCTTTTATGACATCACACCGTCCTGGTGGAACACGGATGGGGTCTAGAAATAAATTCAATTCTTAGGTGAAATTAAGTTACACATTACATGGAACACTGACAACATATTCACACCTGTATTTTCGTCATAACGGGTCCGATAATGTCTTAAATCTGGATAACTACCAATGCCGGGTAGATATAAAGTCGGCAGTGCGCATCTTCGAAGGGATCCATTGGCATTTTTGTTTCTTTTGTACTTTTTTGAACTTGCGTATTTTGGGTATTATTATGTCTGTAGAGCCCTTCACGCAACACAGCTTCATAATTTTAGACATTTTCACACAACAACAACTCATGAATTCACGAAAGCAAACAACATAAATAAACCACTCACGCAAACAATCTGAATCTGTCAGAAGGACGCAACCATTACGCAAAAATGGCGTCACATCGTTTCAGGGGAAAATGGAGCGTAGTCTTTCTTTCTGTTACACGGGAGAGAGTGAGAGACCAAACCACGACGGCTTTTCATTGGATAGTCTTGTCAAGACGTCATCAAAAAACTAAAAAAAGTGTCGGAGTTATACCCCCCTGGTGTGAAGGTGCTGAGGGAAATGGCTATGACGGCGCAGGTCGGCATAAGGAAGGCCACCTTCACAATGCGCGGACCCAACACCGAGGAGCGGATGTATGGTTAAAGCGTAAGGATTAGACCCCTTAAAATAGCCTTTATTTAAAGGATTTCAAATTTCAATTCATCTTAGATTATTTTTACAAGATCAAGATTTCACCTGACATGCGTTGTCCTAAGAAAATGAGCTAAAAAAAGAACTCTTAAAGCTCATTTTCGCAGAACAACATTTTGTCAAATGGATCTCTCTTGTTGTGAGTGAATATTTCAACAGTTGAACATTTTTATTTTAAAAATAATATTTTAGGCTATCGAATAAGGTAGGTTCCGAATGAGAATTATATTGTGTATGGTCGCGCCTTTTATCGTTTCTTCTATCCTCGTCGATGGTGTGGGACGTAGGTACTTTTGTTGCACGCATAAATTTGTCTAGATATTGACATATCTATGGTTAAATAGAGGACGAATTTGCTACGTACAAAAGCTCGAAGATATCGATTTAGTGAGTGGTTTATTAATGATTGCTTCCCTTTCATCAGTAACAGTCTTTCTAATGTAATACCGTATGAACTACATAACAATTATGTAAAATATATACCGTTTGAGATTATTTCAACAACTAACACATTTTTAAAGCAATGATTTGAAGTGCTTCTAATTCCTTGTGACGTTTCTTCAACGCCTTGAAATTGATCACCGCGCTTTGCCGTGCATGTAAGTAGGTTCTAATTATGTCAACAAAGTAACACATAAACTCGTAAATTTGTATTTGTTTATTGTAAGAATATATCGCTAAGCACTTGATTGATTAGTTTTGACAGCGTTATAACATACTGAGCTACCCAACACACGTGACAGATGAGATTAAATGGGTTTTTTCAAGGTTGATTTACGGCCGCTGTCACACATTAAAACCAAGCGACTAGTAAGTTCATCTAATTACCCCGAGTGAACATCATATACATTTTGAAAAACAGAAAATTTATTTTGTGGTACTATTATTTTTTAGTAATCTCTGAAGAAATGCGAATTGCTTACGAATCATATTGGCTTTTTCAAAAACAAAAGCTATTAAAACTATGTGATGAATATTTTTTATGATATAGATAAGTTTTTCTAAAGACCTTACTTATTTTCACATTAGAGCCATGGATCTTCCCATCCCAGAGAATTTTACCATCAAGACTGAACCATGGTCGCAGGAAGAAAGCTCAGGCGAAAAACAGGCATTTACGGATATAGAAATCCACCTGCCTGGTGTGAAAAAGGAATGTTTGCCGTATGCCGAGAGTGTTCAGCAAACCAGTAAGTGGCATTATCGATTGCATATCACAGAGGTGTTTCAGATGGGTGCAGTCGGAACTTCTATTTATGTTTTACTCTGACAACAAGCTAATATATTAACTAACAAATTTTTAATCTTTGTGCAACAAACTACATCAGCATTATAACATTACTTTACCAAGCTAGTTTAATATAATCAATTATATTTGTTATAATTACTGGCGATTTACAAGGATTTCCCAGGCATCGTTATTAACTGCTCATGCAGCAACGGCAATTATAGATGATTATTTTTCATCTTGAACTGCATGTTTGACGTCTATTTCTGTACAGAAAAAAAACTCCTTTATTGTATTTCAGATCTATTTCGATATAATAAACCTCATCGGATTACGGATTTTTATACAATGGGATTTTGTACCCGCTTAGCAACCGCAAGTAGCTTATCAATTTGTTATTGTTTTATTATTCCAGGTAGCCTTAATGTTGAGACTGTACCCATCAAAGCAAAATCAGAATCCCGAGAAGAAGATGGAGGGGCAATCACTTATGCGGAAATAAACATAGACCTGCCAGATATAAAAAAGGAATGTTTAAAGCAGTCTGAAAGTATTCTCGAGACTGCAGGTAAAATTTATTTTCGGTTTTCTGAATTAATTTAAATAATTATCTAGTTATTATAGACACGTACTTATTATTATCTGCCATCTTTTTCAGAGATGATAACGGACCTGAAGACGCATCTGGGAGAAAAAACTCATTTATGTACACACTGTAACTACTCATGCTCACGCAAATCACATTTAACAGTTCACTTACGCACCCATACTGGAGAAAAACCGTATCCATGTGTCCATTGTAACTACTCCTTCTCACGCAAATCAAATTTAACGATGCACATTCGCAGCCATACTGGAGAAAAACCTTATTCATGTTCCCATTGTAGCTACTCGTACTCACGAAAGTCACATTTGACAGAGCACTTACACACCCATACTGGAGAAAAACCTTATTCGTGTTCCCATTGTAACTACTTATGCTCACGCAAGTCAGAGTTAACAGTGCACTTACGAACCCATACTGGAGAAAAACCATATTCATGTTCGCATTGTGACTACACCTGCTCACATAAGTCAGCGTTAACAGTTCACTTACGCACCCATACTGAAATTAAACCTTATTCATGTTCCTACTGCAGCTACTCATGTTTTTATCAGGGGAATTTGAAACGACACGCTCTTACCCATACTGTAGTAAAACGACATAAATGCTCCCATTGTAACTTCTCCTGCAGAGGAAAATCACATTTTAAAGTCCACTTACTCACCCATACTCAAGTTAAACTTTAATGTTCTCACTGCAGCTATTCATGTTCTGTAATAGGAAATTTGAATAAAAATTAGGCATAAACTTTAAAAAGTCTCATTTGTAACCATACTGGAGAAAAAAAATGTATTTGTTCCCTTTGTACGTACTCCTGCTCACCCAAATCAGTGTCAAATGGGCACTTACATACCCATACAGAAGAAAAACACTTTACAAGTAACCGTTTAAACCTTCTTTCTAACTTAAGTCAGCGTTATCATTGTGTGTGTACCCACAAAGCCTGCACTTATAACCCATACTGGAAATAAACCTTATCCATGTTCCGACTGCAGTTTTTCATGTTCACAAGTAGGAAATTTTAAAAGTAGGATTTCGACCCGGTCATGAGGAAAACTATTTATGTTCCGACTGCAATATCCACGTTTTCAGAAATAATAATTAATGCATCATACACTTACCCACACGGCATGAAAACTTTATCCATTTTTCTAAGATAAGTTTTCCAAACTGACATTTCTGGCATCATTTATTTTAACATTCTTGGTTTGCCATTGTAACTATAAATTTTGGTTATATGGTTGAGTTTTATAGAGATAATTTTGAAAATATTCTGAATAATCCTTATAATAAGTTTCAAGAGTTGGTGAAAGACGAGGTGAAACATTTGTTACGTAGCGGTTTAAATCTAAGTAAATAATAATAATAGAAGAATAATTGATGGACACAAGTAGCTGCTGCTATCCTGACAGTCACTTAATTCTCGCCATCAGCGTTTCGCGTGGCCAGAAACGGCAAACGGCAAACTACAGAAAAGCAATCCGAATACAAGGGAATATCCAGACTATTGTCCGGATAATCACACTAAAATCCTTTTAACTAGGCGACACAGCATAAACTCCTGGCTAAACTTCTCAATGAAACTAACTCGAATGCACATGTTTTAACGTGTACGTTGCACGTGGACAATGGCCGCCTACACTTCGCTCACCGATTGAAGAACTATGTTAGCTTCACCATCCTATCCCCTCTCCATGTGTTTTCATAAAATCAGTTCCGATTTCGTAATTTAAATTCAGAGTGAAAGATTGAACTTAGTTAGGATTATATTTTGTACCCGTAATGCTTTGCATGCCCCATGAGTATAAGATGTGTTCTACGTGATAATCCTTTCTTCTTTTTTAAAGTTGCCCTTCGCTATAATATAACGTTGAAATCTTCTTGACTTTTCGTTGAGTCCCTTGTCTTTACTGAACCCTTTGTCCTGTTCTGAATGATGGTTGCAGAAACTGATAGCTGACTCCACGCCTCGAGAGAGAATCGTCACGCCTTAATAAGAGCTAGCCGGAGGTAATGCTCAGGGATAGAACACCTTATCCCATCTATGTCGATCGACTTATATTCAATGTTGGGATTTAACTTGGTCACCGTTCTTTCATTCTAAAGTCTAAGTATATTACACATTGCAAAGTTGATATATTATTTTGTAAACATGAAAAATAACAACAACAAAAAAATTCAGTTCTAAACCCACAGATACGAAGACTTCAGTCTATTATGAATACATAAACCTAATATGTCAGTAGTCCCTAGTTGTAGACATATCAAATAAAGCTTTTCAAATGTTGGACTTTATTTTAAGTTTATTTATTGACTTTCATAATATAAACTTTCATAATATTAAAACTTTGTACGTCACTAGTAAGTAGTCATATCTAGTATTATTCCACAGTTTGATTATCAAATTATGAAATTATTTACATTAACACACACTTGAAAGAATGCTAAATAATTTATTTTGATGTTTTAGAGTTGGAATTTTAAGAAAACGTCTCTAGTACTTCTACCTAGCTTACTTATTTAATCAATTAAAATTATCTGATCGAATAATTACTTCAGTTGTAAAATTGCATATTAATTCGTAGTTAAATACAAAAATGGTTGATAATACAACAATACTCTTTTGACAGTGTTAATATGTTTTGATCTACTCCCGTCAAAATTAAACATTTAACCTATTTAACGTGAATCATTACACATAAGTATCACCAAGTATTAACAAGAAACACATATTTTTAACGTAATAGTGTTTTCCATTGAAAGTGTTCGTGTACTGTGTCAACAAAGGCAAAAACAAATCGACAACTCCGAACATTGTAATAATAAATACTTACCTCTATACCCATCGGTGCAATCCAGAGGTGACCAACCTTTCTCAATATGCTTTGCTACAAACGCCAACTGACTACTAGCGATGGCGTCACATGTCACTCCTGCAGTAAGCAGTTTCACTACGAATGCGGAAGGACAACTGAAACCACATTTCGCAAAACAAATAATGAGAAAAGACGAACCTGGCGCTGCCCAAACTGCAAAACTTCACCCCAACCAACTGCTACTCCAAACAACTCCATAGAAGACGTAATGATTGAAATTAAAAAAATATCCTTTGAACTCACCTCTCTCAAAACTCTCAACAGCCAAGTGAAGGAAGATATGTCAGATTTAAAAAAATCTGTCGACTATAACAATACAAAATTAAACGAATTTACAAAAAGATTCGAATTATTGGAACAGGCGATGAGCAAAATCGATCGACTGGAAGAAGATGTATCCTCCCTGCAATCAACAATCAAATCAATTCAAGATGATTCCAAATTCAAACTTAATGAAGAATTAGAAAAAAGAATAACAGAAATAGAAAAAGACCAAGAAAGAAGAAATAAAGAATCCAATAAAACATGTTTAGAATTCCGAGGAATTCCGGAATTTAAAGAGGAAACAACACAATCCCTGAAGGACATCATCTTCAACATCAGCAAATTAGTGAAATGCGACCTCAAAACCAACAACATAGAGAATATATTTATACAGAGTCACTCCGCGAAATAAAAATATACCTCCAACAGTGAAACCCAGAACAGTGATAATTCGTTGTAACTCAACGGCTTTAAAAGAACAACTACATAACGATATCAAAACATATAACAGATCTTGTGAACAAAACAGCGATAAACTAAATAATGTTATAATTGGATTATCGGGTCCCCGCTCGCCAATCTATGTTTCTGAACTCCTTACCTTACGCGCTAAACGATTATGATACCTAGCGCGACAGTTCACAGCAGAATGTAAGTTCAAATACATTTGGTCTAAAGCCGGTCAAATATTCATTAAGAAGGATGACAATTCACGACCGTTCCTAATAGATTCCGAATTGGCTCTATCAAAAATATGACTATCTGTAAATTTTATTACTCTTTCGTACGATATTACCACTTTCAACCGAACTAAACAGCTGTCACATCCTGAACATCAACTAAACGAAATACGAACAGATAAAATATCTCATAAACAACAATTTTATTTCTTAGGTTCTTCTTATATTATAATTATTTATATTGTTATACTTTTACTATGTGTAATAACTATAATTCAACAACAGATTAATATCGGATATTTGAGAATAATTATTGAATATTGGAAATGTAAATCCCTGAACCGTACGTTCCCCCCTGAATGTACAAACCACTCGAATTCTAACCAAAAAAAAAACTAAAAAATCTTCAAACCATTTATCTATCAAATACTACATCGAACAAATTTAACGATTTGAACTTTGATGAATTAATTATTATTATTATTATTAAAATCAATACTTAACTTAATATTTCAACCAGACCGCATAATATCAACAGAGACATTCACAAATGATGAGTCAAAAGCTTATCAGCTTCCTAACTATACATAAATTCCGACAAAAATAAATATAAATAAAAATATTGGAATTTCAGTATTCGTCCACAGGAAATTCAGTATTGTAACGATTTTAGAACACGGACGGGTTGTTTCGGAGAATTTGAACAATTCATCAAATTTCAACGCTCATTTTCGGGTTCTGTGAAAGTCCTATTCAAGTTCTGTTATTGTATCATTGTAGGCTAGTTGCTTGAAAAAACTTAAATAAAAACAGAACTTGAAAAAATCTTTCACAGCACTTGAAAATGAACGTTGAAATTTGATGAATTGTTCAAATTCTCCGAAACAACCCGTCCTAGAATATTACACACTAACTGTATTCAAACCGAAATAAAACTCGATAAATATGTTTATCACATTATTGCCATTTACAGAAAACACGAATCAATTATTGCACTATTTAACATTGGGCAATATGAACCAAACACAAGCATTATCTCCATCTACTTCCACCAAACAACATAAATTACCATATTATTATAGATTAATCTTCCTCTTTGCAACTGTAACTATATGCCTAGTCAGAGATGTGCTTTATTTCAAATAAATCCATTTCAAATGGAAATGCAAAATGCAAAATGGGTATTTTGCATTTTGCATTTTAAATGCATTTCTAAAAACCATTTTGCATTTTGCATTTTAAATGCTTTTCTCAATGCATTTTCCATTTTAAATGCTTTTTTGCAAGATTCTCCCTGTTATCTCCACTCATCTTTTTATCATAGGCCCCGTATATCAGTCAGTCCTCAACCTCGCTATGAGAGATAATTTACGTCTGTCAAGTTGCTACTTGGTAGGAGCCCTGGCAATTGAGTGATACCATTAAAAAAATACAGATTCAAATAGTGAACACGGGGCCATGATGCTGTATTATTAAATTTTAGATAGCAGTTTCTATTTTTTACGTTGCCAATATTAGTCCCAAGCAAATTTTTTACCCTACTGTTAGGCACATGTTCATCAAATGCAATATTTGTCTTCCGAGTTCAGCACCAGTTGAATGTCTCTTTTCAAATGGAGGTATAATCATGAGACCTCATAGAAGAAAGATGAGTGATGATGTTTTTGAGAAGCTCGTTATTCTAAAATCTAATAATGGCTAAGGCTACATAACACCTATATAATATAGAATATATATTGGTTTTCTCAAAGTTGTATTATATTATCTGTGGGTTTTCTAGTGCGCCTGCTTGGAGTTTTTTGTGACAATCTATGGTCAAATAATGGGTGCGCAATAGAAAACAACATTTTATATTGTCTGATTCTCACTGTCCTGTATTTCTTTATTGTTCACTGGTGGATGTCCCCTCACTAGAGAGTTATTACACAAATGATGATGGCCCTAAGAAAAAATCATTAAAAATGACAATATTTAATAATAGATTCTATTATATTCCACTCAAATACAATTGTTTTTTACACAGGACATATCAGTATGTATGATTTGTTATTCCACAAGTTGTTCTACATTGATGTCCATTATTAAATGACAAAGTTGTTTAAAAATTCAATAATTATTTTGAACTTGAGAAACCATTTTGCATTTTCAATGCATTTTGAAAATAGGTATTTTGCATTTCAAATGCTTTTCTAAAAACCATTTTGCATTTTGCATTTTCAAATGGAAAAGTTTTGACCCATTTCCATTTTGCATTTCAAATGGTTTTGGGTACCCATTTTGCACATCTCTGTGCCTAGTACTCAATGATCTTAAGATACATAATAAATATCAAATAAAATGGTTTTAAACGCAAATACTAAAACGCATAAACTAAACGCATAACGCATATACTAAATGGTTGATTGGCTTAGGTAGGGAGGAGTCTGAAAAACTATTATATAATGTCACTTAAAACTATACATGTTTACCTATTAATGTCACATTTAGTAAAAACTTAATATAAGACTGATAAACTATTATATAATGTCACTTAAAACTATACATGTAACTATTAATGTCACATTTAGTAAAAACTTAATATAAGACTGAAAAACTATTATATAATGTCACTTAAAACTATACATGTTTACCTATTAATGTTAAATTTACTAAAAACTTAATATAACTATACTTAATTTTAAAAAAAGAGTAAAAATTAAATTACATTTGGCATTTCACAAACATTTGGTTCCTTAGAACAGGCAATCTGCCTTGCTAGGAACTAAATTCGATCTAACACTTGTACCTACTCATTTTAAATATATGCTCTTATAATGCTATGTTATTACTGTTATGTCTGCTTTAAATGTATCTAATGTAAAAATAAAAAAAATTTAAACTTGAACGAGATGTTACTAAAGTTATTTTAGTTTTATCAAAATACTACTAATGCCATATGTGTGTACGTTACTTATTAAATAAACGCCAGTTCACTCTGTCTCCTAGTATAAAAAGACCGTGTTTTTTAAATAGGTTATGGACCCCGCTAATTCTAGGCGTTTTAATAATCAGTCACGAAAATAGACAAATTGTGTATGTGTTAAAAACTATTTTTTTATTGTGTCGGATATATTTTTCGTGTTGGGAATAGGGTTAAGGAGTTGTTGCGGACTCATTAAGTGTTGGATATTTTTAACAGAAATGGTGTCTAATTCATAGCTCGCAAGTATAGCCAGGCTGAAAGGATCAGAAAACTACGATGAGTGGACGTTCGCTGTGGAAAATTTACTTATATTAGAAGATATTATGTAACAGTGCATAAAGTCCGAGAAAACTGTGGATATATCAGTAGCAGACGGTGCGAAAACAAAATCCATGTTAAACCTCACAATAGATCCATGTCTGTACGTTCATATCAAGCAAGATAAATCAACTACAGATTTATAGAATAGGCTGAAACTGAAAAAAGGCTTTCTAGACGCATTTCCTTATTGGGAGTTTAGTATTCATTCGCCTTGAAACTTGTAACACAATGCAGGGCTACGTCACGCAAATTGTTGAAACCGGACAGAAGTTGTATGAATCGGATTAATGTAAAAGACAAATGGATTGGCTGTTTATTACTTGCAGGTTCACCAGAATTATTATATTCAATGATATTGGCTATCGAGCATAGTGGGTAAGAATCAGTGCAGATGTAATAAAAATGAAATTAATCGACATGGCAGAAAATGACGCCGAATTGGTTGGTGCATTCTCCGCCATGTTATCGTTGTAAACAAGCACATTTTAAAAATCAGTGTCTTGTTAGTGAATCAGAGGAAAACAAGAAGAAGTCTAATGCAAGTCTAATGTTCAGCGGAAAGTTTAATAAAATTGACTGGTATATATAATGGGGTGCTTGTGTTCACATGACACCGAATAAAAACATAGTTTGTAATGCGTCGAATAAAACGAGTATTAAAGAGATAATAGCAGCTAATAAGATGGCTATGCCAGTTTTATGCTCAGGAGAAGTTAATATTGTGACGTTAACCCAGAAATGTAAGTACGAAGTAATATTAAAATATGTTTTGTGCGTACCTAACCTTAACACAAACTTAATCTCTGTCAGTCAGTTTATTTAAAATGGCAATAAAGTGGACTTCAAAGGAAAATGCTGCTTTATTTATAATAAACAGAAATAATTAGTTGCTATAGCAGATGTGAAAGGTAGTGTTTATAAACTAAGGATGGAATACAAGTTAAAAGTTCCTGAAAGTATAATGTCGAATTTAGCGCTATCAGGCAATACTTGGCACCGCAGATTGGGTCATGTTAATAGTAATTACTTGAATAAAATGACCAGTGCTGTAAAAGGAATGAATCTTCGAGAAAAACTTGATATTGGCAAGAAATCATGTAGGTACAGTTTGCTGTGAGGGAGTATCGTCTTCCATTCACAAATGCTGGTACAAGAAGCATAGAATTACTTAATTTAGTCCACACTGACATTTGTGGACCTATGGAGCATGGATCGCTTGCATGATTGTAATGTAGCAAATACACTTAGAGGCTAAATTAAATATTAACAAAGAAAATAAAAATTGTGAAAGTCAAATACCATATCAGCAGCTCATTGGTGGACTTATGTATTTGGCGGTGTTAACAAAACCTGATATAGCGTTTGCAATAAGTTTTCTGAGTCAATTTAACAATTTCTATAACCAGGAAACTTAGTTATATGCTAAACGAATTTAAAGATGTCTTAAGAAAACTAAACATTTTGGATTGAATATATATACTAGATGTGGTAATTCAAAATAAGGAGGATTTGTGGATGCAGGTTGGGGTAGCCATATCAATGATCGTAGGTCTTATAAAGGTCTATGTTTTAGTTTAGCTGGATGTGTTGTTTCTTGGGAAGCAAAGAAGCAAAAAACAGTTGCTCTTTCGAGCACCGAAGCTGAGTGCATCGGTGTAGCCGAAGCTTTACATGCCCTGTAGAGAAGCTATATATTGTATTGTAATTTGTTTAAAAAAATAAATAATGAGTCAAACACAATATCTTTATTTAATGATAATCAGGGTGCACTTAAGCTGTCTTCAAATAAAAGCTTTAATAAAAGAACTAAACACATTGACATAAGCAGAGATGTGCAAAATGGGTACCCAAAACCATTTGAAATGCAAAATGGAAATGGGTCAAAACTTTTCCATTTGAAAATGCAAAATGCAAAATGGTTTTTAGAAAAGCATTTCAAATGCAAAATGCAAAATACCTATTTTCAAAATGCATTGAAAATGCAAAATGGTTTCTCAGGTCAAACAATTAAAATAATTATAGAATTTTTAAACAATTTTGTCATTTAATAATGGACATCAATGTAGAACAAACATATTACATGATGGTAAATCCAAAAACACCACGACTACAGATTATGAAACCACAAAAAATTTGCGCGGGACTAATGTTGACATGTTGACTATGTTGAAAACATAGAAACCATTTAATATTACAGCGTCATGGCCCCATGTTCAGTATTTTTTGTAATGGTATCACTCAATTGCCAGGGCTCCTACCAGGGAGCAACTTGACAAATGTAAATTATCTCTCATAGCGAGGTTGAGGACCGACTGATATTTGGGGCTTATGAAAAAAAGATGAGTGGAGATAGTAGGAAGAATGTTGCAAAAAAGCATTTAAAATGGAAAATGCATTGAGAAAAGCATTTAAAATGCAAAATGCAAAATGGTTTTTAGAAAAGCATTTAAAATGCAAAATGCAAAATGGTTTTTAGAAAAGCATTTAAAATGCAAAATGCAAAATACCCATTTTGCATTTTGCATTTCCATTTGAAATGGATTTATTTGAAATAAAGCACATCTCTGGACATAAGATACCACTTTTGTAAAGAATGGGTGAATGATAAAATTATTATAGAACTGAAATACTCGTATTTGGAAATAGCTGAAATTCCATCAGATATATTTACAAAGAGTTTGTCCAATACCAAGCATTATTATTTTATTCCGTTTGCCGAGTATGCAGGATGTAAAGAATTAACATGTATACATTCCTTGTGTAAAATAGGTATTGTGTACGTTATTTTGATTAGTTTTGGGTGTTATTTTAGTTATTTCAAAATAATACTAACGCTATCTGTGTGTACGGTACTTATTAAATTAACGCGTGTTCAGTATGTCTCTTGTATACATACCGTGTTTTATTAAATAACTACGGCTATGATTACCAGACATTGATGCGGAACGTTAATTATACAACTGGTTCTTCAAAAAGAAAAAAAAGAAACCGTGGGTAGGTAAGTCTCAAAAGAATAGTCATTTTTTTTAAAATTTTCGATAAATAGTGCAAGAATGAACCAGTTGCACAGAAATAATATCAGCGGTTCCAGTGACATAAATGGAACCGGGAGCTGGTTCAGGAATATCGACCATCTCTACGAACGGAAACGTCAGGTGTCAGACCAGTCAGACTAATTTGTTACACAGCCCAACACAGTCTCCTTAGCTTCCTTCTCTTATTTAATTGTTGTTCCGTCTTTCTAAAGTAATATTGTACGAACTAAACAAAAATTGAAAATTAATTGCTTATACTTTTTTTATGACGTTTCTTCAACGTCTTGGAATTGACCTTCGTCCTTCGCCTTGTATGTAAGTAGGTTCTATTATATTAACTAAGTAACACTTAAACTCGTAAATTTGTTAATTGTAAGAATATATTGCTCAACAACTGATTGATCCGTTTAAACCGCCTTCGCGATATAAAACGAGAGACAGACGAGAGTACGTGAGTTTGTTCATTGTTCATTTACGGCCGCTGTCAAATATTAAAACCAAGCGATAATTAAGTTCATCTTACTTTAACCCTGTCACATAAAATCTTTTCCTCGGCAAACCTTTTTTGTGGGACCATAAGTTTTTAGGTAACCCTGAATAAATGAGCATTGCTTACGAAACATGTTGGTTTTGTGAATAATAAAAGTGTTAATTATTTATAATAATACTAACGGTTCAAAGAGAAAGGTATTTTTTTTACATATTTCTCTTTTTTTAGCTGAAAATAATTACCATTACACGACAGTACGCTATCTTAGCAGTGCCATGAATCCCAACCCAAAGAGTGTTTCCATCAAAACTGAACCATGGTCACAGGAAGAAGGCTCAGGTGAAATGGCCTATAAGGATGTTGAAATCCACCTCCCGGATGTGAAGAAGGAATGTTTGCAGTATGCCGAGAGTGTTCAGCCAACTAGTAAGTTGCATTGCATATCACAGAAGTGTTTCCGACGCAAATAATCAGAACAGCTGCTTGTTCTTTACTTCCCTCTTGTCGTCCATTATTTTAATAATAATAATGATTAATATTCGGAATCGCTGGACACGGATTATACGAAATATTTTTAAATAAAGCCTTTAGATTAACTTTAATTACTATAAAAGAAATCTGACTGCATTTGGGAAATTTTTAATTTAAGCATTTTAATTTTTAATTACGTAAAATGAAAATTGACTTTCGTTGTTTGGGATGACAGCTGGAATGATTTCTGTCGATGACATTTTCTTTTGTTGGTATTCCTGATATGAGTGGCTAGAATTTTAACCATTTACTGAATACAAATACTAGCTAGGTACTATTTTGGCCAAACTCGAAAAATGAAATATTTTTATGTTACTTAAAAAGCATAAATTATTTATATTTAGATATTATTATAATCATTATTTTATTTAACCTGCCTATAATAACACAACCTTACCTATAATAATCCAACCTAACCTAACCTAAGCTATATCCTAACCTAACCTAACATATAATAACCCAACCTAACCTAACCTATAATAACTCAACCTAACCTAACCTATAATAATCCACCCTAAACTAACCTAACCTATCATAACCCAACCTAACCCATCCTAAACTTACCCCTCCTAACCTATAAAACCCATCCTAACCTATAATAACCTTCCTTTTTAATTTTTCTTTATTTATAAAACATACCTAAAGATCTAACTATTTTTCGAGTTTGGCCAAAATAGTACCTACTTAGTATTTGCATACAGTAAATGGTTATAATTCTAACCACTCATATCAGGAATACCAACAAAAGAAAATGTCATCAACAGAAATCATTGCAGCTGTCATCCCAAACAACGAAAGTGAATTTTCGATTTACGTAATTTAAAATTAAAATGCTAAAATTAAAATTTCCCAATTGCTCAGATTCGTTTTATAGTCATTTAGGTAAATCAGAAGGTTTTATTAAAAAATATTTCGTATAATCCGTGTCCAGCGATTCCGAATAATTACCAAAGTAATAATAATAACACAATATAGTGCAGTTTTGTGTTATTTCACTTCAGCTGCGCTTTTGATTTAACCTTTGAAATATTGCTTTACTCGCAACTGATTAACTGAAAAAACAATTCCTTAAATAATTCACCCAAACGGGTTCTTCAGAACCTACTTGTATAATTAAAATAATTTTTCATGAATTTATTTTATTTTCATTTTAAAAATTTGAATTATAATGTCCCGTGATTTTTAACAATATTTCACATCTAAGCTTGTTTAATGTGACCATTGATATGAGTTTGAGAAATATTAACTATTCAACAACATTACGCCGTATTCATATTTCGACATAATAAACCTATCTGATTATTGATTTTCATGTGATTGGAATTTGTTTTGTATTTGGCAAGGTAGGATCTAGGTAGGCATTTCAGTAGGATCTTAACTATATGAAACAATCTAACAATAAATACAAATAATAATACACATAGCTCTCATGTCTTTATATATATTAGCATTTGTTGTTGTTCAGTTTTAGGTAGCATTAATGTGGAGACTGTACCCATTAAGGAAAAACCACGACCCCGAGAAGAAGATGGAGGAAGAATCCCTTATACGGAAATAGACATAGACCTGCCAGATGTTAAAAAGGAATGCTTAGAGCACTCTGAAAGTATTACCGAGAGTGCAGGTAATGTGGATTTTTTTTATCTGAATCAGTTTAAATAATCAAAATTTAGTCAGTTTTAATAATCAAATTTATCCGCCATCTTTTCCAGATGTGATAACGGTCCTGAAGACACATCCCGGAGAAAAACCTCATTCATGTCTCCATTGTAACTACTCTAGTTCACACAAATCACATTTTACAGTGCACTTACGCACCCATACTGGCGAAAAACCTCATTCATGTCTCCACTGTAACTACTCCTGCTCACAAAAATCAAATTTAACGGAACACTTACGCACCCATACTGGCGAAAAACCTTATTCATGTCCCCATTGTAACCACTCGTGCTCACAAAAGTCAGATTTAACGTTGCACTTACGCACACATACTGGAGAAAAACCGTATTCATGTTCCTACTGCAGCTATTCATGCACTCAAATGGGAAATTTAAAACGTCACATTCTTACCCATACTGGAGAAAAAGCTTATTCATGTCACCATTGTAACTACTCCTTCTCACACAAGTCAGCTTTAACAGTTCACTTACGCACCCATACTGGTGAAAAACCTTTTTCATGTCCCCATTGTAACTACTCCTGCTCACAAAAGTCAAATTTATACAGGCACTTACGCACCCATACTCGAGAAAAACCCTAGTCGTGTTCCTATTGTCACTACTCCTTCTCGCTAAAATCTTTTTTATTTATTTTTTTATTTTTTTTATTATTTACACCCGCTAAACTGCTCAAGCAGTTTGTCAGCAGGTCAGTTTAACATAATATATTATCAAAGCATACAAAAAGCGAGAAATCACAATATTTAAAATAGATACAGAAGAATTTAAATAAGAACTTAAATAATCACAAAAACAGAGCCATATATAAAAAAGAAACAATAGAATAACTTTTAACTTACTACAATACAAAATAATAAAATACAAAGACAGTCAGTTGTAACACAGGCAAATTACTCATATTCATATGTATAAGATTATAAACAATATCAGTATAAAAAAGTTTGATCTATTAACCATTTTTTAATTTTATTTTTTAATTCGGGGGTGCAATTTGATTGAATTTTTATGTCTTTGGAATCTTATTAAATATGGTAGGCACAAGATAAGAGAAAGTCCGTTGTCCGTATTTATTTATAATTTTCGGAATGGACATACCTTCATTTCTATTGAATCTTGTGTCATATGCATGATCTACTTTTTCTTTGTATATTGAATCTGACGTTATGTTACTTTAACATTGCACTTACGCACCCATTCTGGAGAATAACCTTATTTGTGTTCCCATTGTAACTACACCTGTTCACACAAGACAAGTTTAACGGTACACCTACGCACCCATACTGGAGAAAAACCTTATTCATGTTCTCATTGTTACTACTCCTGTTCACGCAAGTCCCATTTACCGGTACACTTACGCACGCATACTGGAGAAAAACCTTATTCATGTACCCATTGTAACTTCTCCTATTTACGCAAGACATATTTACCGGAACACATACGAACCCATACTGGAGAAAAACCTTATTCATGTCCTTATTGTAACTACTCCTGCTTAGAAAAATCAAATTTAATAGTTCACCTACGCACCCATTCTGGAGAAAACCTTATTCATGTCTCCATTGTAACTACTCCTGCTCACAAAAGTTAAATTTATACAGGCACTTGCGCACCCTTACTGGAGAAAAACCGTATTCATGATCCTATTGTAACTACTCTTTCTCGCTAAAATCGAATTTTACATTTCACTTACGCACCCATTCTGGAGAAAAACCTTATTCATGTCTCCATTGTATATACTCCATGATTCATATTCCCATTGTAACTAATCCTGCTCACGCAAGTCAGATTCAATGGTACACTTATGCACCCATACTGGACTAAAACGGTATTCGTCTTCCTTCTTACGCTCTCCATGTTTTCGAAAGGGAAATTTAAAAAGTCACATTCTTACCCATACTTGACATAAACACCTTATTCATGTTCCAACTGTTACTATTCCTGCTGACTAAAGTAAGCGTTAATATTGTTTGTGTACCTAAACCTGTATAAACGGTGCATTCTTAAAACTAGTACTAGGAATAAATCTTGTTCATGTACTGGCTGCAGTTGTTCAAGTTTTCGAAAGAAATAATCAAAAAACATTTTTACCCATACTGGAGGAACACCTAATCCATTTTTTTGAAAAAATGTCTTTCCAACTCTCTCTCTCAATCTGCCTTTGTAACACATTTTAATTCCTTCACAATTTTAATTTTCTTTTTAATATTTTTAAGTTTGCATTACAAATTTTCTGCTTAAATAAATGTGGCAGCATAACTAAGACCGTGAATTTTTAACAAGTAGATAATCTTGAACTTATTCAGAATAACCCTTTTAATAAGTGTCAAGAGCTGGTGAAAGGAGCAGTGAAAATTTGTTTTAGTTACTTATTTGAAAATTAACAAAAAAAAATATTTTTAGTAACCCACAGTTACCTAAATTTTATAGTTTATTAAAATACATAAATAGAATAAACTTATTAGTTCACTAGTTTTACCGAGACTGCAGAGCAAATGGATTTTTGTTTGTCTAAATCAGTTTCAATAAACTAATCATTTCATTGATATCGCCAAAATAATCGAGTCATTTGATCTCTTGTCTCACTGCTTTGATGAAGATCAGCAAGTTTATTTTTACTGCGCTCCAAACGAAATCAATAGTCTCAAGATCCGTATAACTGAATTTCTAAAAGCAATAACTCGTTGGATGTCTTCAAACAAGCTGAAGCTCAATCTATCTAAGACCGAGTTTCTTTTGGCGGCCACAAACAAACGTCAACATTTCATAGACGATTCACCTATTACTATTTCCCGCAGCGATATCATCCCAAAAACAACAGACAAACTTCTCGGTGTCAGTTAAGATTCAGACTTTTCGTTTAAAAGTCAGATAAATAGGACTGTAAGCACCGGTTTTTTTCACCTAAGACAACTCAAGGCTGTCCGAAGAAACCTTCCTACAGAAGCAACAAAACTACTTATCAACTCGTACGTAGTCTCACGTCTCAATTAATGCAACGGCATTTATGCCAGCCTTCCAAAATATCAAATTGACACACTTCAATCAGTGTTTAATGCAGCAGCACGGCTCATAACCGGGGTTTCAAAATATTCGCACATTTCAGAACACCTTCGTAACCTTCACTGGCTCAAGTGCCCTGAAAGAATCCCGTACAAACTGTGCTGGATGGTGTTTAAATCCATCAGTGAAATGGCCCCACCCTACATCTCTGAACTATGCGTCCTGGAAAACACTGGTCTAAGGCAGTCAACCCTAAGATCAGCAACATCATCAGCTGTAGGCAGACTGATCGAACTGTGGACTGAAGCCGTGGTTCAGTCGACAATGCTCCGAAGCAGATCGACGAAAAAACGCGGCTTACCGAGCCTACAACACATCTCGAACGCCCGAAAACAGATCAGCATACAACAAATCGGCAAAGGAATGCAAGAGAATCATTAATAGGTCAAAATTCGATTCGATTCGGTCAAAATTTTTTCATTATTGTATATGCTATTCTGTTTTTCTTATTTTATTATTCTTATCTTATTTCTTTTTTTTACTGTACCAGCTGTTGCAGATGATTTCCATTCGTTTATATTTTGTTTTTTTAATTAACTTGTCTTGTACTTTTTAATTCTTATTTTCTGTTTTCTTTTCATATGTTTCTTTTTCCCTGTCTAAGGTTAACACACTGTTTTTCTTTTTACAGATACTGTAAGCACTCTTATATATCTGTGTTTACTAATTATCTCTCTTACTTTACTTTGTTATCTTATTCAAAACTTACTGTCCTCTTTACAGACCATGCAGATCTTATTTTTACACCTTTACTTTTGTTTTTACTTATTTACCGTTGCCCTTATGTGGCACTTTTTGGATTGATTATTGTTTTTCATTTTTCCTCTTATTTTCTCTTCTTTTTACATGTATTTTTTCCGGTTTTCTTTTCTTTTTTTTTTAGTAACAGCAACGAGTTTACAGGCGAGAACTGAACTCCGTTGTCTGTTTTGTTTTGTTTATTTTCCCCATTAGGGGTTGGATAACGGGCCTCGTCCCCGCATGCACGACTGGAGCTTCTTATTATTCTTTCTTACCGGGGTACTCCGCCAATCACCTGCGCCACCCCTGATGAGCGTTGGTGGTCAGAGGGGTGACTGTGCGGGCTGGGGTAACCTCCACCCTGCCTACGACCTCCTGAAGCTTCTTTCCCCTAGGTTCTTTAGGGTTTTATCCCTCTTTTTCCAATACTTATTTTCAGGGCACCACCGGGTGGTCGGCTAAGGGGTGTGGAAGTCCTGACCTGCACCAGTCGCCCCAACCACCACCAATTTCTCAACAGAACTGCCAGTCGTGGTTCGGCGAAACTCCCCCTTCACTCTATTGTTTACTTTACTTTTATGTGTTTACAGGTACTGGAGTGTGGGTCCCCTCCACCAACTATCTGCCTGACACTTAATCTTGATTGTTTTGTTGTTTATTTTTCTGTGTTGTCCTTAGTTTAGTACTTGTAAGCGCTTGCATACCGCTTCATAACACCGTATGCGGGGACTTTGAAGGCCTAGCTTCATTTATATAAATTGTAGAGCCTTTTATTCAAAAAAATTAGATTCATGCGAGAGCTCCGAAGGGGTGACCATAAGTCACCTATACCGGGGTGGGACAGGGTGGGTGTGCCTTCAAAGGTCAAAATTCGAACACGACCTGCAGATCAGCAAAAAGCTGGCTGCCTGCCCGCATGGCAGCAGAGCATTCTGGTCGCTTGCGGGCTCAATAGGTCGAAATTTTTGCAAACCGAGTTTGCCACCTCTTACCAGACCTGACGGCTCACTAGCAAACACCGCCACCGAAAAGGCAAACCTATTAAGGAAAATGTTTGCGGAAAACTCGACCCTCGACGACGGGGGTGCTGTTCCGCCGTCGGTTCCTCACTGCGGCTTCTATATGAAAAAGCTGAGGATCCGGCATCGGGATGTACTCCACGTCATACGGGGGCTCGATGTTAACAAAGCTAGTGGACCTGATGGAATACCTGCCCTGGTATTGCAGAGGTGTGCTGCGGAAATAGTTCCAGTTTTGACAAAGCTCTTCAAAATGTCCCTGAAGTGTGGCACTTTTTTTAATTTTTTTTTTTTCATATTATACAGGAGGCCCTGAAGAAAATAATTTCCCTCAGGGCCTATGTCATCTTTGGGGATGCTGTGTGGAGGGTCTTTTTGTGGAGAGGAAGGAGTGAACATGGGTCTTGAAGAGCCCCATGTTGTAGGAGGGAGGAAACACAGGCCGGCAGTTCGTTCCACAGCCGAGCTGTTGAACTTAAGAACGAATCGTAGAAGCGACCCGTTCTCATGTGGCAAATGTCAACCGTGTACAAATATTGGGCGCGCGTTTGGCGTGTATCCCGGCTACGCACCGGTGCTGAAGGGATCAATGACGCTAGTTCCTCAGAGCATCTTTCATTATAATACCGATACAACAAGGACAGCATACCTACCTGACGCCTGTGCTCTAAAGATTGCAGTCCGTTTCTAAAGATTGGGGAATTTATCAAACGGACCGCCCGTTTTTGCACAGAGTCAAGGGTTTTTTTTTCAGGTATTTAGGGGCTCCGGACCAGAGATGGCTGCCAAATTCGACAGTAGGGCGCACTTGCGGTTTGTACAGGGTCAGCAGTTGTGTACTATTAAAGTATCTGCGGGCCCTGTACAGTACGCCCAGCTTCTGAGAGGCCAACTTTACTCTGGCTTCGATGGAGCCCCGTACCTGAGCTGGTCACTTATAGTTACACCTAGCACATCAATGGAAGGCCTGTTCGGAAGATTGTTTCCGTTGAAGGAGATTATCATTTGGATCCCTTTTAGACGTAATCAGACAGGGTTGGGTCTTTGTAACATTAAATTCGACGAGATTATTTTTACCCCAGGAGGAAATACTCTCGAGATAACCGTCCATTCTCTGCTTCAAAGCCTTCCGAGCCGTTGGAGTTTGTGTGCCCTTTGGGGGCTTGTCAAACAAAAGCTATCATGAACTGTACTGTCATCCGCATAACAATGAATCGATGAACATGTCAAAAGGTCATTGATGTGCAACAAAAACAAAGTCGGAGACAGAACCGATACCTGTGGGACGCCAGCATTTATAAAGTGTGAGGAAGAGGTGAAACCGTCAGCAACCGCCTGAAAATTTTATTACTTTATGTATGACGAAAGCTTTCCAGATATTTCCAAAAGCACAGGTCTGATGGAAGCCTTCGAGGTATTTACAAAAGCCCAAGACGTGATGTCTGATGGAAGCCTGCGAGGTATTTACAAAAGCCCAAGACGTAATGTCTGATGAAAATGAATTAAAATATTATTTTTTTCAAAACTTACAGATTATCACAACATTGTAAATGTAACGGACGTTGTTGGCCACATTTTTTCATTTTGTCAAAATATGTTTACATTTATAAAATGTGCCAACCATAGGCCACTGGAAAATTCCTCACTACCCGCCACTGCTCATTTGTATCCCGTTTCGGCCAAAATTGCCCAAAAATTCTGACCCCGAAAAGAATCGGTACCGTATCGCGCACGTACCCCGGCCGAGCGGTACGATGTTCAGATTTTTCTGTATACAAATTGTACTAATAAATTATTATTTACTAAATGTTACTAATACCTATTTTTAACTTGTACATCTCCTCAGCGGTAGTCAAATAAAAACTATTTGCGATATATTTCCACTGAGGAGATATTTAAAATGCAGTTTTTTATCGATTTTATATAACCATTTTTGTATAATTATTTTTACATATTTGCCTCTACAAAAATCCAGGAACCTCGTAGCATAGTGAATCTTTCCTCTTTCGGAGCGCTATGTCACGGGGGACCTGCGAAAAATACTGCCTTAACCATTTTACAAATTTGATCGCTTCAAGATCATTTTTTACAAATTTATTTTACAAACATTTCTTATTTTTTGTCGTATCTTGACAAACTAAAAATCTAGTTGTCAAGATACACATTGTTATAACTGCTTTGTAATATAACTATGTTAATGTAATACAGGAATTCAAGCGTCTGCTTTCAGCTACTCCACCGGCAAAATGAATATGCAACATTTTACGGTGGCTTATGTACACGTTTGTGGCGCGGGTAGAATCCCCACCTTTTTACGGTCGACAGGCAAAAATCGGCTGCGAGTCAACCTTATAGAATATAAGCAGCGACATTAAAAATATTAAATCAGTTCAATTTTACCATCAAAACAAGCGTTTTTATTTCTACGTCCTAGTTCTTGTATGTTCAATAGACCTTTTTTTGCAAAACTGAGTTATGAATGCCAAAATGTTCATTAGCGTTTTGCGTATAGCGTATTGAGATATATATCATAGATATAAACATTGCCAATATTTCAGGGGGAT
Organism: Hesperophylax consimilis; assembly: GCF_061612785.1. NCBI lineage: Eukaryota > Metazoa > Arthropoda > Insecta > Trichoptera > Limnephilidae > Hesperophylax > Hesperophylax consimilis. Next base: position 21,672,321 of record NC_142854.1, on the reverse strand, counting down.
ACTTTGAAAGTTGATGAAATTCACCAATATTTGACGAAAAATCACTTCTGACAGCTACCAGGTCAAGCTACATAGGGTAAATCGGAATATGTAAAATGATGATAAATTTGTGTATATATATCAAACCTTTGTATGACCGTAGAATGGCAAATAAAATCATAGTGATAATTTTATATCTAAACGCAAAGGTATCGAAAAAAAATGGGGGAGGGGAAAATAATTGATGGAACCAATAATTGATTTATTTATTAAGCCCTAATATCCTTTTAAATCAATATTACAGTTGTATGGTTACAATGGAAGAGCAGTATATTGATTTAAACATTGTTTACACACTTTGTCATAATAAAAATGTATTCAATTTATTGGTTTATTCATAATTTAAGAAAATCAATACATAATAATATCATTGTGCCTCGCTATAGAGTGAGATTCTGAGTATCGCTCTGGTGAGGGACCACCATTCAGAATTGAACATTGCTTGAATTGGCTTAGTTATGTTTAGTGACTAGATCTGGAAAAGCCTCTTTACAGAAAAATTGACAAAATATAATTAAGACATAAAAATAAAACGAGTTATTTAATGTGTACAGTAAACAGGGAAAAATGAGAATACCAGTGCATTTGTTAACATGCATATTTCAATGATCAGAATTGAAATATACATATTAAATGTCCACCGAACCTTATCATATAGAACCTTTGAGGACAACATAACATGAGACATGTCTCCCTTATCCCAGTAAAACGTAAGATATCATTAGACCAATCGAAAGAGTAACCTTCAGGCGGCAGAATCGAACGCATTGCCTCACTTTCTACCTGGTCTTGTCTACTAAAGTCTATGGGAATTAGGTGAAACGTTGATAATATTATGATAAGGTATTGGTGGCATGTATCCTCATCGCTCTCTTCGTGGTCGACGTCGCTCGCTTCGTCATCCTCGTCGCTCGATCTGTCCATATCCATTTCTGAAACAACAGAAAACCCAAATTAATTTAATGTGTCTATATTACGATAACCCACTGCCTCTGGTACGGCTTATGACTCGCAAAACGATGGTCGCGGGATCAAATCAAATAAATTATATTTGAATAATTAGTGTTATTTTCACACAAAATTCATTAAAAATAATATGTATTATATTTGCGGCACGTTCCAGAGTGGAAGATACCCATAGTATCGCCCTGGTGTAAGACCCCATTCAGAATTGAAACGTTGCTTGAAATGGCTTTAGCCGTGTTTGGTGACCAGTTCTGAATAGCCAGGTACTTTTCCACCTCCCTTTTCCACACCTCCTTCCCCTACCCGCTACCTTCAGCCTCACAACATACCCCGATTGGGGATTCCATAGTCTCACTGGCTCCAGCTGAGGCTCTTGTGAGGTATTCATATAAAAAAATAAATAAAAAGTTAATGAAATACTTGAGGCGGGCAATGTCAGGAGTCAGAATAGCACAGTCAGGTAGGTATGGAATGAAGAAAAGAGTGTGTGTGCCAAGATCGAGTTGCATGGTGGTTCATCCTCTCTGCCTACCGAAATGGCGTGAAGGTAAGTTAGTTAGTTTTATAACTCACGGTTTCCAAGTACAGACTCTTCTAGTACAGCTGCCTCGTCCACGTTACTGTTTCTGCCCATGTCTGACTCTGAAATAAAAGAAAACACAAATTTACAGTAGAATTTGGATATAATGACTTTGCATTTAACGGTCTACTGTTTTAAGTGACGATAATGTAAACTCTAGTAAGGTTTCATAGCTTTTAGTAGGAAAACGTATCCGTTTAAAGTGACCAACTACGTAAAGCGACCTATTTTAATGATAATTTGTCCGGTTACAAAACCCACCTACCAATACAGCCTCGCTTTTGACTAGGAAGCTCGACACAATGAGTCCCGTGAAGCGAAAGTGTTTTTTCAATTTAAGAAAAAAATGCTGTATTACACCGTTTAGAAGCCGGTGAATCAATGTAATCCTCGCAAAGAAGTTCGGCATGTCTTATTTCTCACTCTACAATACCCGTTACAGAAAAAAAGATGTGTAATGATGCATCCACGTCATAACAACAATACATTTTGTATGTTTGTTATGTGGAATTTTTAAGTACTATGCTTATTTCCTGCCAATATACCAACAGTGAAACTGTGCTAGGGATATCAATATAAAATATAGATAATTGATTTTATATTGAGCCCCTGGTATGAAATTTCAAAAAATAAACTCACCGTTCCCAAACGCCGACAATTCTTCGTAGAATGGCACGTCCACCCACAGCTCGCTGTGATAGCCGGCCCCCGGAGAGAAGAGTTCCCCACTCCGCGATGTCCCAGGTAACGGCTCGGTAGATGCTGCACGGATAGGCATAATTGGTGCATTGGGAGCCGTTGATTGGGTCTGTGCGGGAGTGGACATCCACGGTGGTGGTACGGGTCGTGGCAACGGTGAAGGCGTCCCTTGTGAAAAGGGACACGTTGTTCTCTCCGGATATGGAATTCTGAAAACATTTACATAAATCATATAAATTGTTCTCATTCACGTGTGAAACAGTAAGTACAGTATGTAAATAAACAATAAAATTAGAACTCTGTAAAATATGCACTGAATGTGCCAAATCCACAGAGCGCTGATCTTACCAACTCTCACTGTAAGAGTGGAACGCTGTCAGGAAAAAACAATAATATTGTATCAAGCATCTAAATACGATTACTTACTTTTGTTTAGTTTTTCTTGGAGGTGCGGTAGGGAGCAAAATGCGCGCCGCCTGCTTCTTAATTTTCGGCTTTCCAGCTCTAGCCGGAAGGAAGCAGGCAGGGCCCTAACAGCCTTTAGGGCCTTGACGCGATCCTCTCGCACCAGTAGCAAAGCAGGATCGCTGTTTAAATAAATACAAATATATGATGAGTTCAACGGCCACAGCAAAGTACTTTCATAAAAAAACATTAAAAAATACTAACACTCCAGACGAGGCTGCAATTACAGCTCTGCGTTGACGTCCACGTGCAGGTAGTCCGGCACCAGCTCGTACCCCACCTCTCCCTCTTCCTCTGCCTCATCTTGCAGTCAGCACCACTCTATATATTTTAAATTGAAAACACTTAATGTAAGTACTTAAATGTTTAAATTTTGTTAAATATTGCACTAATATAAAATTTGAAAATAATTATTGGGTCGTAGAGTGATCCCTTTCCCTGGACGACAGCTGTTTCTGCACAAATTTGGTAAAAGTAAACAAATTAATTAATTATACAACTAAATTACTAAATTTTTATTGTGTGACGAAGGCTTTACACCATTTTACATGTGAAAAGGAGTCAACTTTTTGACATATGACATAAAATAATTGGTTAGCAAATATCTGTATTAATAATGAACCAATTCAAATAAAACTTATATATATATCTCTTTGTTTTGAATCACTGTGATGGAATATCTATATTTCAAATGCGCGAGTGCAGTATTTAAGACATTATTGTAAATCAAAAACAGATGACGTCTTCAGTTGACGTAATCTTACACAAAAACTTCAACCAAAACAATATAATACAAACAAACGAATTAAAAACGCATTTCAAAGATAGATAAGTCAATCATGATTACACAGATATATAATTATGCGTTAAAAACCCAATAAATTAATTACTTACGGCATTTTAGGAAGAGTCCAAAATTTCGTGAATGTTGAAAATTTATAATTTTGTTTTTTGACAGGACGCCATAAAAAAACCGCGAAAACTCGTTAAATAACACTTCAAAGACAACGGATAAGTTCATAGACAAAGAGAATATATTATCAGCTATTCGATAAAACAAGTAGCTGGCCATATAAACGTTTTAAATAATTACAATAAATATTTTACGAATGGTAGAAAAATCGGTCCATTTTTGGACCGATATCAATCGCAGAACAATAATAGTGGTCGATTTTTCGACCGAAATCGTTCCAGTGGTTGCAGCTGTGTGTAATGGTGATTCCGAATTCTTTAGCTGCATATAAATACGGCTAAAAACCAATCTATTTCGATTCTGTCCAGGGCAGTTATCAGACCAGTATCTGAATTCTTTAGCCCCCCTTTCAACTTTTTTTTAATGAAATCTAGGAAACAACTACTTACTTCATTGGCTCCTCGTTTTGCGATTCCTTCGTGCCACATATAGCAGATCCCGTGTCTCGCTGCCATATCGTAAACAGTGAAATTGTAGGTGGACAATTTTCGTTGATAATAAAAAATATTCGCCTTACCATGAGGACAAGTTAACACCTTTTGAAAATCAAAAGTTGCACATATGATTGACCAATCAGAAGCGATAGTTTTGGCTTTGTCGTTATTTTTTAGGTCCCGGGCAAACTCCTTCTCCTCGCGATGCAAAATGATGGCTTCTGTCTGCTCATCAGACGGCTGAGACATATTTTTAAATGCATAGCATTTTTTATTTTATTTTTTTTATATTTACTCCACACAGGAGGCCCTGAAGAAAATAATTTCCCTCAGGGCCTATGTCATCTTTGGGGATTGATCCTTTTTAGATCCATTGGTCGCATTGATCCTTTTTAGGGATGTGGAAACCTAAATTAATTTTTTTACTAACAATGTGTCTGTATTGTCGTTCGGATGTCGCCTTTTTGGTATATATGTCTGGGTTAAACCATTCAATATACAATTTGAACATCCGAGCAATGCTGAGACTTCCATCTAAAGATAACTTTGTCGAATCTTTTCTGAACCATCAGGAAGAGGTGATTCAGGAATCTCTAAAAGGTTTTAAAAAAATTAAATAAACTCTGTTTCTCATAAGTGTCTGAAAATCTGATTCTACGTACATTTATAATTTTTATGACGAATGATAAGTAAGTAAAGTAAAAATTATTGACCTTCTTCTTCCTGCAACAGACTGTAGGTGACTGAGACGAATCAAAGGAATTCTAATCTGGATTCATCGTTTTTGTAATATCCGTATTATTTATTTGATTCGGAGTATCTTCATGACGTGAACAGGGATCTAAAAACATGGAATATGTTAATCTCAAATACTTATTAACCTTTTGAACGCGTTAATTTGCTCCGTTTTATCTATACCCGTACGCGGTACATATTTTCAAATACCTATGCACGCAATTAAATGTCAAATTATAGCATTCTGGCATGATTTATTGGACTATATAGACAGAACAGATTATTCTCCACAATATGATAACAAATCCTCGTGTGTCAACACTCTTGGATGTTTATAAAAACAAAAACATAAAATTTCATACAAAGACGTACCGTATCTTTTGAATGTGGTCCCGCCATTCGCTCGGCGTGTGTGTAATTAGGCCACTGCGTTGATAGACACAAGTGGAACACCATGAGCACTTATCATTTTTTGTTATGAAAACTTTTTCTAAAACTGGACACGTAAATTTTATGTCACAAAATAATAACAAAATTGAACTAACGCCATCCGTTGACAAAATTGTAAACTATGGCACTCGAAGGCGCGAAGAGGCTCACTTGATTATCGATGTTTTTAAATGAAACACAAATTTATTTTCGAGAAATTCTTGTAGATGTCAGCATCGTGATAGTTCTACAAATGTTCAAGCGAGCGGGAAATAAATTTATGTCAAAAGACCGCTGGAATATCGGCATTCAAAGTTTCCGTATCAACTGTTGATACGGCCGCGTGTGAGTATGGACTTTTTGCCGTAACAACAGTTGATACGGCCGCGTGCATAGAGTTAAATTACATTTTTTATTGTAACACAAATATGAAAATATCATAATATTATTAAATAATTTATTTACACAGCAGATAAATCTTTACAAAATTGATGCAACATGATACAATAATAGATTTTAAAGCACGATTGCATTTCCTTTAGTAAAATCAACAACACCACAGAAAAAAAAATTACAGGTGTTTAAGAGCTTTTTTGTTGTCGAACAAAGTAGTATTGAAAAAACTTCCCAAGAATAATGTTAGATGTGAACATCCGACACGAGAAAAAATTTAAATGTTCCAAGAACAAAGTCGGATGTTTGTTTCCTGCACACCGCTACTTGACAGATTCCAACAAAAAATATCCGATGTGCTTTTACGGCGACACATATTTTTTATCACTTATACATTCAAAACGTAATGTTGCCGTAGAGAGCCCCGCTGCTGAGGCTGGTTCAGAGCCAGACTTTGGTAATTTACTAATTTTGTTTAAGGACGAAATTAAAGAAGAAATTAATAAAGTGTTTATGCAATTAAAAACAATGAATGATGCGCTAAGAGAGTGTCACTCCAAAATTAATAACCTCGAAGTCAAAAACAATGAACTTCAAACTAATTATAATCTGGTATTGTCCAAATTAAACCGTCTTGAGCAAACCTCATTAAAAAATAACGTGGAAATTATTGGCATACCGGAAAAAAGAAATGAAAATTTAATAGATATCATAAAATTGCTAGGAGCCAATGCAGGTGTTGATGTTCTCCCAAATGATATTGATGGAATCTCTCGTACAAGGGTCAAGGAATTACCCAGAGAAAATCCTAAATTTACTCGTCCAATTGTAGTAAAGTTCACAACCAGCCGCAGTAGAGATAACTTTCTTGCTGCTATAAGGAAGAAAGGAAGTCTCAACTCAAGTGATTTGAAGCTTCCCGGGGACTCCAAAATTTATGTCAACGAGCATCTGACTGCTGCAACCCGTGCGCTCTTCAAGACAGTGAGAGACTTAAGCAAGGATAAAAACTTTAAATTCAGATGGATCAAATACGGAAAAATATTTATACGCAAAAATGAAACTAGTCCCATTATTCAGGTGACATTGGAATCTGACGTGACTCGGGTTTTTTGCTGATAATCTTCTTAGATTTAGCATCGTCTCGTGTATCATAAGCTATTATCAATTTATTTTTCCTATCTACCTTATCTTTTTTCCTACTTTAAAATATCATCCTTTGTACTGGTTTTTCTTTATTTGCATAATATTAACAACTAACTCTTTTAATACTACCAACTTTAATCCAAAATATCCTACAATTACTCTGCTTGCGTTACTACAACACCACTCTAATATTTATAATTTACTAGAACATGCTTACAACTATTTTATCAGTCTTATATTTTATATATTTTATCAACTAAATGTACTAAAATGTTGAATGTATATTATCAAAATGTGACTGGACTGCGTTCTAAGACTGATAGATTTTATTTTAATGTTACCAATAACAACTATGATATTATTATGATAACTGAAACTTGGCTTGTAGACAGTATTGCTAGTGAAGAGCTATTTGACAACCGTTACCTGGTATTTAGGCGCGATCGCAATGAGCAAAAAAGAGGAGGTGGAGTAATGATTGCGTTGAAAAAGCACCTTATAGCTCATGAACGTAAGGATTTTAAGAATGCTGAAGACATCTGGGTGACTGTTACGATTAATAATTTCATAAAAATGTATTTTTTGCTGTGTTTACATACCTCCAGGAGTCAATCACTCACAAAATATAAATGAATTCATGGATAAATTATGTGAACTTCGAGGACTACATCACGATGATCATTTTGTCATATCGGGTGATTTCAACTTACCTCAAATTAACTGGTCTTTAAGTAATGGTAATAGTATGCAAATTACGAATGGCTCTAAATCTGAAATTATTTCCAAACTATCTGACACCCTTTCATTTACTGATCTATCACAGTACTGCACCTTTCCAAATAATAATCATACATACCTAGACCTTGTTTTTAGCTCGATCCCTGTAATTGTATCAAATACTGACCAGTATCTCATCCCTGAATGTAAACATCATAAAAGCATTCTTGTTGACATTAACATATCTCTGGAAACTCCTATGGTGGACAACAAACGAACAATCAATCTTTTTAGGAAAGCTAACTATGAAACAATAAATAACGTCCTTAGTAGTATTGATTGGGATGCAGAATTTTTAAACCTATCAACCAATACTGCTATTGACCGCTTTTATACAATTTTATATGAAATCATTCGATTAAACGTCCCGTCAAAGGAAGTTCATATTAATAATTCTTATCCCTATTGGTTTAGTCCAGCCCTAATAAAACTGACTAAGGAAAAATATAAAGTGTTTAAAATGTGGAAAAGGTGGTCCAATCCTTTAGACTACCATGAATTCTGTATCCTTCGATCAAGGCAAAAGAAATTGTCTAGAGAATGTCTTAAACAATTTATAACAAACGCTGAACTTAATATATCTCGTGACCCTAAAAACTTTTGGTCTTATGTTAAAGGAAAAAGAAATAATTCTGGTTTGCCTCATGTTATGAAACTGGGCGAAGTGACTGCTGAAAATCCTTTCGCAATATGTAACCTGTTCTCACAGCATTTCGTCTCCACCTTTAATTACAACACTATTTCCGATGTACACTCTACCAACTATCATTTTGACAATCAAGTTAATATCTCCTCGGTATCAGTTTCAAAACAAAAAATAGAAAAAATAATCGATACTATTTCTAGCTCACTGGGTGCGGGTAGTGATAAAATTCCGGCTTTCTTTATCAAAATGTGTAGCAAGGTAATCTCGAAGCCCCTATTATTGCTCTTTCAATCCTCATTGAAAGAAGGTATCTTTCCTGATCGTTGGAAGAGTGCTCTCATCACACCTGTTTTTAAGTCTGAGGCTAAAAATGATGTCCAGAACTATCGACCGATATCTAAATTACCAATCTTTAGTAAAATTTTTGAAAAAATTGTTCATGAACAACTATATAACTGCATCGAGTCTGCAATACTCGTGAACCAACATGGCTTTATGAAAAAAAGATCGGTTGTATCTAATCTTGCCATTTTCATTGAAAATATTACTAAATCAATGGATGATCAAATCCAAGTTGACGTAATCTATACAGACTTCTCAAAAGCGTTTGATAAAATTGACCACAGTCTTCTTTTGTCCAAATTACTAGCTTTGGGAATTCATGGGGATTTATATAGATGGTTAGTCTCCTATCTTAATGGGCGCACTCAAGGAGTAACAATAAATGGCTTCATCTCTGAGATTGTAAATATACCCTCAGGTGTGCCCCAAGGATCTCACCTGGGACCGTTACTGTTTACAATTTTCATCAACGACATTATAAAATGCTTTAATTATGCAAATGTTCTACTTTCCGCTGATGATATGAAAATATTCCTGCCTATTAATTCTATAATTGACTGCTTTAAACTACAAGAAGATCTGTATAGGCTTAATGATTATTGTATCCGCAATCGTCTCAACATGAACACTTCTAAATGTTATGTAATTACCTTCACTAGAAATAAAATTAAGTTTGACCATAATTATCATATAGCTGGCCAACTACTCAAAAAAGTTACACAAATTCGTGATCTAGGTGTTATACTTGACAGTAAACTTACATTTGAGGCTCATATTGATATGATTGTTAAGAAAGCCCTTAGAATGCTAGGATTCTTATTCCGTATTGGAAAAGAATTTAATAATATCATAACACTTAAAATATTGTATTTTTCTTATGTTCGCAGTCATCTTGAATTCGCTTCTCCCATATGGAATCCTCAATATAATATTTACATAAATCGCATTGAAGCCATCCAAAGAAAATTTGTCCATCATTTAAATTTCAAACTAAATTCAAACCTTGACGTAAACAGCTCGATGGACCTTTATGGACTTAAGCCATTAAAAACTAGAAGAGACTCCGCAGATATAATATATCTCCATAAAATTATCAATGGCTTTATTGATTGTTCTCCCCTTCTGTCTGAAATTAATTTTAGAGTCCCGAGCGTTAGAACTAGAGAAAAATCACTTTTTCATCTCCATAAATGTTCTACTAATATAAGACAAAATGCGTTTATATTCAGAGCCTGTAGTATATTTAATAAGAATTTTAATGATATGGACATATTCTCAAGTAATTTAGGAACCTTTAAAAGATATGTAATAACTAATATTAAATAATTTTAAATATTCTACTTGAAGTTATCATGTTATTGCTTTGAATCCTTTCCAGTTACTTACCTTCCAATTTATACTCATGTGTTCAATTTAGTTGTAGGTATACATTTATTATATTGTTATTATTGCTATTGTGTAGTGCTTTTATTGATTGCTGCTGTGTTGAAATTTTACAATACATTTTGTTTTGAATTTTAGTTGGTTATTAGTATATCAGTTAAATTTAAATTTTTGAAATTTAGCTGGTTATTAGTATATTAGTATATCAGTTAACTTTAAATTTTAATTTATTTGTGTTCCTAGATCTGTTATTATTTTTTATTTATTTATTTACAATTTTGTATTTTTTGTAAATTTCTCAGGCCACGGGTACAGAACCCTTAGTTTCTTGTTTTAATATTTTTTATTATTATTATAATTTTAAGTGAAAATCTGTTATTGGATTTTATCTTTATTATTTAGTTTATTCTTATATATGTAAATAATCTGTTGATTTTCCCAAATAAATAAAATAAAAATAAAATAAAAATATTTAAGTACCACCTAACAATGATTTAATTAATGTAAACTAAAAACTCTCATTGTAAAGACAAATGATTTATTTTCTGTGATTGTTGTCGGTTTGACAATCCGACATTGTTTTTGGGAGGCCCGATGAAGTAATTTAAAATCATAGCAGTTCTGTAGGAAAACAATAAAAACTTACCTCGTACAACTTCTTTTTCATTCTCATTATCCTGATTTGGATGAATAATGTTATTTGTAATGTCCATTAACTGCTTTATTCGACAATTAATGTTTCTTGACACGTTAGAGGCATGTCCTGGTTCTCGTTTATCTTTGTCTGCACTTTGTTCATTCACTTCAATTGGACACATTTTACTAGGCAAACATTTAAAACGATTATTATATTTTCGAGGCATAGTTAGTTTATACTGCCTTACTAACAAAAGAGCAACAATTTTCTTTTATATTGATGTGTAGGCACTGATTTTTCACACACGCCTTTACCGTTCTAACTCTCCAAAGAACTAAGTCGATTCTGACAATCCGACTGTGGGCGCGCACCTCCAATGGCGGACTTGTGACAACGAACAAAGTCGGTTGTGCTCTACTGACAATGTTCTCCGGACAGTTCGTCACAACTGACTTTGTTTGTTTCAATAACTTCTGAAATAATTAAGATAAAAAAATCTGAAAACGCAGACAACAAAAGCAAGAAAAGAAATTTAAAATAAGCCAAAAAAACGATTTTTGCTTTTTTGCAGATCCGCATTGTTCTACGGGACCGTCGATTTGCATCAGTCTCCACTTCAATATAGTCTTCCAAATCACATTAAGTTGTCTTATTCCTTCTGTACTTTTAAAAAATAACTTTTTTACATCTTTGTCCTATTAAATTAATGGCACGATATTTATATTTCTTCATCATTTTCCTTTTATAAAGATTTTTTTTGGTCTGGTCCTTTTTAAATTAATAGTTTATTGTGTTTTTTTTGCAAAAACTGTTTCAATTTTCGTTTAGGAATCGCTAATATTGTCTTCAATAATTAAATATTAAAATTTGAGGTTTTAGTCACTAAGTTATTCCAAAAAAATTATTATTTTGTAAAATTATAAACCTCAACAAAGATTCAAGGTTAAATTTTCAACTTAAAATGGATACAGTGTAAATAAACAATAAATATCCCTTCGCTGCCAAAACCCTTGTGCGGCCCGCGGGGGACACCACAAACATCCAAATGTCTCCCGAAGTATTTTGATGTATATGCAGAGCCAGACCTATGCAGGCGCAATCAAAGCAGATTGGATCTGGGTGCAGAATTGCCAAAGCGCTTTTAATACACCAAACAGTTTGAATTCAGTTAGATTACCTTTCATTAACCCTAGAACCGTACCCTGGGGTACAAATTTTAAAAAAAATTGAAAATTTGCGATAACTTTTTCGTTTCACAATGGATCTTTTCGCGCCGCCGCGTATTTGCAAGTGGGGGGGAGTCGCTTCGAAGCATCAGTCGAGCGGGAGTCCTGCTAGTGTGTGGTCGTCGCAAAACGTGCGTGGGGCGCTCCAGTACCCCTGGGTACGGTTAAGGTAATTAATTTCATTACTATGATTTTAATGTTTTTGCGAAATAAAGCATGTAATTGTGCTATTTGATACGTGTTTCTTTATTTGAATGTTATTTTTATTTGCATAATAACCTTGCACATAACTTTGTTTTGGAAAAAATGTGTACTTATTTATTATATTTAGGTATTTTGCATTTAGTTGCGTGTAACTTGAATAATTCTTTTTTTTTAGATGGCTTTACGTCAAAATCTATCGCAAGGTGAAATTCAACGCCTTCTTCTGTATGCTGATGATGAAGAAGATGTAGTTCTTGGGGATGAATTGGAAGATGAACCTGATGAAATTATTGCTGACTTTCGTGTTGAACAGGAAGAGGATAGCTCCGACCGTGAAGCAGATCTTCAAAGTGTCTTCTATGGAATTTTGAATATCGTCGGAATCAATTCTATGATATTACTGTATTCATCTAACGCTACCGGAAAACAAGTTTTCAAGAATAGACAAACTTATCTGAAGACTTTAGCTTTTGACCTTATAAAACCTCACTTGGAGGATCGATTTTTATACAAAACTTTGCCGATGCATCTCCAAGAAAGTATTGGCGGAATATTAGGAAAAAAGCGGTCTTATGATGCTACAACCCCTTCAAAATCAAAATCTGGAAGATGTTCATTTTGTCCCAGGTCAAAAGATCGTAAGTTACGCGCTCAATGTCAGAAATGTAAACGTTTCATATGTTTAGAGCACCAAACAAAGATTTGCCAAAATTGTTAAGAAAAGTTACTTTTAATTAAGCCTTATTGTATTATGTAAGACTGAAATAAGTGCCATAACAGTCTATGTAAGTTAATTTTGAATAAATGTTTTTTCTCACGTAAAAAATATGTTTTATTTAACGGGGTACTCCAGTACCCCTGGGTACTGTTAGTGTATGATCTATGATAGGCACGGTTCTAGGGTTAAACGGCGTTACACAAAAATACAAATAATCCGAATATTATTTATTACAGTGAACACCTACTTTGGCGTCTCCTGGTTTTGACAAGGGGCGCCCAAATTTTACTGGCGCCAGGACCCATTTGGCTTATTGGCGTCCCTGTGTACATGTCTGTTTGCTACATTCATATTGAAATTTCCAACTATGATGTTGATATTTTCATCTTATAAATTTTCCACGCACCGTCTTAGAAAATGTAAAAGTCGGACTGTTCAGGATCTTAACTTCACTCTCCTGACAGAGCAATCCGGCGTGGTGAGTCACCAGATTCCAAGGAAGTATGACTGGAGTAACTCTTCAATAATAACTCCAGCTCTCGAATATTGGTCTTTATTTAACAATAAAAAAGACCCGTAGGGCAGCTCATGTAAGGTGAGCCCAATATTGCTATCTCTCTCCGCGGTTTTATAACCCACATGTAAGTGAAAACCTGGCAGCTCTGCCGTTTTGCCAAAACGACCCGCCCAAGACGGATGGTAACAAGAGAAGAAAAATTAAATCCATGGCAATACGAAATTGCCCCGGCAATCGCTAACACAAAATAAATGTTGCCACATCATTAGGGTGACAAGCACCAATATTAATATTTCAGTACCTGAAATCTTAACATATTCCCGCCCCAAAACGAGTATTAAGGAATAGTCGTTTTTTCATAAAATAATGTAGGAAGAGATTGCAACATTGGTACTCAGAATTTGCCCAACAAGTTCACATACAGACATAAACAATATTCAATACATGGATATCAAAATAATAACAAAAAACTTATGACAACGTATATAACCCTATGTCAGACTTGACATTAAAAAATAAAAGTCTAATAAGGTAGAAACTTCTGGTGCGCTGCACCCACTTATGAGAAAATATCTTATCACTTGGCACTGTTGAGCCTGACGGCATTTTGATTCACACATAACATCACTTTTAGTGTTGTAATTGGTTCTTCATCCAGGTTGGAGGAAGGATCCTCCATGGGAAGTAGACAGAGCTGTGTCACGGCTCTTTTGGTGACACCTCTGGCCGTCCTCAAGGAGACGACGCGGACGCGTCCGTCTTGACCAGGGTGGATCTCCGTCACTCGTGCCATCCTCCAGTACTGGGGAGGTAGTTGGTTGTCTTTGATGATGACCATGTCACCAGGCTGTAAACTGCGTTGACGTCCTTCTTGCCATTTGACTCGGTTCTGCAATTCTGCTAGGTATTCCCGGCTCCATCTGTGCCAAAAAGATTGAACAACGGTAGACATCTTTTGGTAAATATTAAGCCTGTTTGTAGGCAGATGATGGATATCAAGCTCAGGCAATGCTAACAGGTTGTCGCCAATAAGGAAGTGTGAAGGAGTGAGTGCGTTTAAATCATTTGGATCTGATGATAATGGAGTCAGAGGACGGGAATTTAAACAAGCCTCAATCTGTATTAGTATGGTATTCATGCCTTCGTATGTCAAAACAGTTGACCGCATTGCCTTTTTTAAATGTAACTTAGTCATTTTAACTGCACTTTCCCAAAGTCCACCGTGATGCGGTGAGCGGGGAGGCAAGAAACTCCAGCTAATATTCTGCTGGGCTAAAAAATTATGGATATCCTTATCAGATGCCTTCAAAAAATCAAATAGTTCAGTAAGTTCCCTATAACTACCTGTAAAGTTAGTTCCATTATCACTAAAGAGTCGTGAGGGTTTACCCCTCCTAGCTATAAATCTTTTCAATGCATTCATAAATGCCATTGAAGTTAAATTAGTCACTAATTCTAAGTGAATTGCCTTCGTTGAAAAACAAATAAATAAACATATGTAAGATTTTACACTCTTAGCATTTCTGGTTAAACCAGACTTAATTAAAATTGGACCTGCATAATCTATGCCGGTTACATAAAATGGTCTTTGGATTCGGAATCGGTCAGCAGGAAGGTCACCCATGAGCTGGCGACACTCGCGCGGACGGACTCGGAAACATACAATACATTTATGCAGTGCTCGCTTCACTGCGTTTTTACCAAATATTGGCCAAAACCGTAAACGCAGTAATGCGAGCAGAGCATTACATCCTAAATGCAAATCCTCATAATGCAGATGGGTTATTATTAAGTCAGTCAACTTATGATTTTGTGGTAACAAAATTGGATGTTTTTGAGAGACCGAGGTAATATCAGATTGTGATAGTCGACCTCCAACACACAATAACCCATCCTTCATAAAAGGATTTAGTGCCTTTACCTTGCTCTGCCTAGATACAAATCTTCCATTACACAAAGAAGCTATTTCATCACGAAATGCGAATCGCTGAGCGTTCAAAATCATTACATGCATGGCATGTTCCAGTTCGATTACAGAAAGCTCGTCGACCCGCATCGGTTTTCGTTTAGAACAGTTATGTATGAAACGTAACATATAAGCAACTACGCGCCTCAGTCGTCTTAATGAAGAATAATTATTAAATATTTCCCAATCAACAGGACTACTAGTAACCAAAACTATCCTCGCCGTTTCTGGCAACTCCGTGGGAGTATCAAATGTAGAACGTGGCCACTTATCCTCGTCGGACGTGAACCATGGTGGTCCTGACCACCATAATGAAGATGATTTCAACTGCTGGGATGTTATTCCTCTGGAAATTATGTCAGCTGGGTTTTCAGTTGAACAAATGTGACGCCATATAGCGCCATCACCTTCACGTTGTATTTCTGATACGCGGTTAGCAACAAAAGTAGTCCAACGGTACGGTTCTCCTGCAATCCAAGCCAATGTTATTGACGAATCACACCACAAAGTGGTGTCAACAGTTATTTGGAGAGCTGCCGTCACCCGCTTCATTAATTTAACTAATAATTGTGCTCCACATAACTCAAGACGTGGTAACGATAAATTTTTTAGTGGGGCTACACGAGATTTAGCGCATATTAACTGTGATTGGTGAATGCCGTGTTCATCGGTAGATCTTAAATACAGACAAGCGCCATATGCTACTTGAGATGCATCGCAAAAACCGTGTAAGCTAAAAGATTTTTTATTGAAGCAGAAAATTTTCCTCGGTTCCCGAATATGATTTGCTTTCCTGAGACTCAGCGTGTAAGTCTGCCAGGCCAATAAAAGGTCATTGGGTAGCTTGTCATCCCAGGATGTTTTTAGCTTCCACAACCTTTGCATAATTATCTTACCGACAATGATTACTGGGCCTACCAGTCCTAAAGGGTCAAAAACTTTTGAAATTAATGATAAAACTTGACGTTTTGTTACTTCTAACTTTGAGTCTATGTTTTCTACCTGATAAGTAAACTCATCAAGTTTGGTGTCCCATATTAATCCTAGAATCTTAGCTTCATTGGATTCATTTGGCAATAATTCCAAATTATCTTTAGAATCATTAATTGAAGGTGCATTAGACCTCCATTTTCTAATCTCCATGCCTGCTGTAGCAAGCGCATTAATGATTTGGGATTTAAGCACGTGACAAGTATCTATGGAATCATTACCAGAAAGAAAATCATCTACATAAAAATTTTCCTTAAGGGATTTACTAGCTAATGGATGAGTAAATGAAACGTCATTACCTAGCTGGTGCAGACAACGTATTGCTAAATAAGGCGAAGGAGCCAAACCATATGTCACCGTGTTTAGCGTATAATGTTTCAAACAATCCTCCGCATCCCTTTTCCAATATATACGTTGGTAATTTCTGTGTTCCGGGTTGATATTAATTTGGCGGTACATCTTTGCAATATCTGCGGTGACTGCATATTGATGTTTTCTGAAAAATACCAAGTGACAAAATATATCATTTTGAATGGTGGGCCCAATCATTAGAGCGCGATTCAAAGAAATCCCTCGAGCGGGTTTAGCCGACCCGTCAAAAACAACACGAATTTTAGTAGTTGTGCTTGCTTCTTTAAATACAGCGTGATGTGGTAAATAATAAGTAATTTCATCGCGTTTTGGAGGTTCACATTCAGTCATGTGACCTAACGCAAGATACTCATCAATAAATTCCGAGTATTGTTCCTTTAAACTAGGTTGTCTTAAGAATTTCCTTCCCATTGACGCTAATCTACCTTTAGCAATACTAAATGAATCTCCTAATTGAGATAGGTTAGATTTAAACGGTAAGTTGACTACAAATCTACCGTTTGCATCGCGTTTATGCGTGCCTTCGAAAATCCTTTCACATTCACTATCTTCCAGAGAGTGATGCTTACTATTTTCGGTTTCTTCAACCTTCCAAAACCTTTCTATTTGGTTCTGCAAAGAATTTAATGAAATATGACAAACTTTAACTGGCCTCGTATTATGACGACTCTGTACAGCTCCTGATATTATCCAGCCTAGCTCCGTTCGATGCAATGTAGGTTTACCCTTTCCTAACTGTATCTGATCCGTACGAAGCACCTGCCAGAAAACCTCTGCTCCGATCAGCATATCAATAGAAGCTGGCTGGTAAAACTGCGGATCAGCTAACCGGACACCGTCTGGAATGTTTAACATTTTTGGGTTAATCACGGTCTGTGGAAGATTGCAAGAAATCTCATCCAATACCAAACAAGATATTTCATCCTCGTATTGAGAACATAATGATTTAAATTTAATGTCAACTGTTTCCTTTACATGAATTAAATTATTATGCAAACCTGAAACAGGTATGTTCAATTTTGTACAATGCAAATTTAATCTCTTACAAGTATCCTTTGTAATAAAATTAGACATTGAACCTGAATCCAAAAGTGCGCGTATTTTGTGTGTTCCACCGTACGCGTCTTCTATTTTTACTATTACGGTAGATAGTAAAATTTCTCGCCCGTTCATGTCGCTATGACACGCTAAATTCACTGGTGCCTCCGACTGACCCTTGCCAGTTGAAGTACCCGCTTGTACATTATCAGTATTGATATGTAACAGAGTGTGATGTTTTCGATCACAAACACTGCATTTTTCCTTCCACCTGCACACCTTTGAAGGGTGCCCCGGTTTTAGGCAGTTATAACATAAATTGCTCTCTGAAACGAACTTTCTTCGTGCCGCTGGTGCTTTGTTAACAAATATTTTACAAGAATAAATGAAATGGCTGTCATTACACAGCATACAATTAACGTTGCTTGACGCTAACGTAACCTTGTTCGTAGAATTCCTTTCCTTAAAATTAAAAAACTTTGGTTTTGTTGCAACTGGTTCCTCTTTCTGTTGCATTCCACCATTATCACCTTGGATAGTTTCCAGGATCTGTGACCTTTGTGAAATAAAATTGCTAAACTGCTCGAACGTAGGATAAACTTTATCGCACTCCATGGATTCCCACAGGCTACGTGTGTGATTATCTAACTTTGAGGTTAGAATATGTATAATTAATGTGTCCCAATGTTCTGTTGGAAGCTTTAAATTATGTAAAGCTCTCAAATGAATGTTTGCTTGATCAATTAAATTTCGCAATTCATGATGATTCTGTCGTTTTAACGGTGTAACATTAAATAAGAAATTCAAATGTCTATTTGCAATAAGTCTGACATTTTCGTATCTTGAAATAAGCATCGTCCAGGCTGAAGTATAATTATCCCCGGTTATTTCTAGAGAACTAATCAAATCAAGTGCGTCTCCGGACACATAACTAATAAGGTAATGAAATTTCTGAACATGATTTAATTTACTGTTATCATGAATTAGGGCAATGAACGAGTTTTTAAAAGTCAACCATTTATGATTATCTCCTGAAAAAATAGGTATTGATACTGGTGGTAAATTCACAGATGTAATCGGGACATTTTCAATCTTCTTAAATTTTGATAATATTTCCTGTCCTAATGCAATTAAATTAAAATATGTACCTTCAAAATTATCCCTCGCGTCATGATCTTCTGATTTATTCAATAAATCAATCTCCAGCTGAATTTTGGAGAATTCCATCAGAGAAGGTTTGATGGCATCTAATCTCGACGACAATACGCTGGGCCTAATATCATTTTCGTTGCTTAAATAGGTTTCAAATCTCGTTAATGAACCTTTCAACACCCCGCGCTGTTTAACCAACTTGTCGAGTTCCATTTTTTAGAAACGAATACCACAATAACCTGATTTAAAACTTAATACACAACTCGAAACGGCAGCTTGACGTTTGACGTGAAAAAAAATAATACTATGGATTATAAAGAAACCGATCAAAATACTATGGCATGCAAGGACAAAGCTTGCAAACGCGTGGCTAGATATGTAGGTAAGCAAAGCAAAGTTATTCGGCAGAATACAACAATAAAATTATTATCACCAACAATTTTATGCTATTTTGAAAGCATCTGATTATGAACACCCGAATATAATTCGATATAATCAATACGAAATAATGTGGCATCTACACAGATTTTTAGCTTTTTTAAATGGAATTTGAAAGGACAATGAAAGGAAGGCTACAACCTGATTTGCTGTGCATGCGAGCGTCGTGATGAGGCTCGCTTGATCAATCCAATGATGGTGATGAGGACGCCGACTGGACCACTCCCGATGATGATGAGGCCCGACTGGACCACTCCAAATAATGATCTTCCGTCTCAAATGGATCAATCCAAATAATAATCATCCGGCTCTTGAATGACCAATGTTCAGGATCTTAACTTCACTCTCCTGACAGAGCAATCCGGCGTGGTGAGTCACCAGATTCCAAGGAAGTATGACTGGAGTAACTCTTCAATAATAACTCCAGCTCTCGAATATTGGTCTTTATTTAACAATAAAAAAGACCCGTAGGGCAGCTCATGTAAGGTGAGCCCAATATTGCTATCTCTCTCCGCGGTTTTATAACCCACATGTAAGTGAAAACCTGGCAGCCCTGCCGTTTTGCCAAAACGACCCGCCCAAAACAGATGGTAACAAGAGAAGAAAAATTAAATCCATGGCAATACGAAATTGCCCCGGCAATCGCTAACACAAAATAAATGTTGCCACATCATTAGGGTGACAAGCACCAATATTAATATTTCAGTACCTGAAATCTTAACACGGACCTTTGTTATAATACACTTATCTAGATTCTACAAATGATTTATTATAAGCCTCGCTCATTGGCAAAATAATATTTCAGTTATAATAGTGATGTTTCTAAATCAGGAGTAGTAGTCACAATCGAGAAAAGTGATTGTTATAATCGTAGTTGATATTATAAGCACCAAAAGGTTCATCCTAATGTGCAACCGTAGCCAGATGTCTAGAGCTGAAAATCCGTCGTATTAAATTCCTGCGTATTGGATGTAACAGTGACGTACAACAGATATCTGTCTTACATTAATTAATTCGAGACCTCGGAAGGTTAATATCCTCGAAAAATAACAACAAATGCAATTTCCCGAAATGAAAAATGAATTCTCGCCCTATTTGGGTTTATACATTTAATTTATTTATTTCACGTATACGGCACAACATTTGCAATTCACATACTAATTTAACAGAGAATAGTACAGCAACATAAGGAATGCAACAATATAAATGTAAGTATAATGGTATAATCAGTAAATAGTAAGTAAGGTTAAAAGTATGAAAAAACAAAGAGATATAAATATAATATAAGTAGCAATCTATAGTATAGTACCTAATAAATCAAAGCAAGAAATTATATGTAATAATATAGGTACAATAAAGTAGTATAAGGAAGAATGAAGTGCTTATAAAATGTCTAAAAGGCATTAAGAGTTTGTAAAAAATAAAATATATAAGATATTAGAAAGGTATATAGGTACTATTAGAATATGAAAGGAATAAAATATATACTATTATAATATGAAAAGAAAACAAAAGTAATAAATTACGTAAATCTACCGGGAGAATCGCGTGTATAATAATAATGTGCGACACTGCTTGACAGTCCGATAAAGTTTTACATAGTACCTATGATGACTATGATTTATAATGCACTGATCAGCTTCTACCTATCGAGTAGTTTTTAATTTGAAGAACATAATCAATATGATGGTATGGTTTTAATCGACAATTTTTGATTTATGCATATTTTATATGATAATAGACAATCAGCGTGATCGATGTTCGAATATTCATTGCCTAATTTGTGCAAGCGATGGATTATTGAATTTTGTTCTGTGTTAGTTCCAGTATTGTTGCAATAATAAGGTGACTTGAATCTAGTTGGTCTAATTAATAACAAAGATACAAGATAAATAATAGACTTTCAATATACGTGGTATCAAAAAAACTAATTTCTTGAACTATGAAGTCAATTCATCACTTTCTTAATTTAAAACCAGATTCAATGTAGAACTCAAATATTTTGATGCGATTGAATGATTCTCTGTGAATAACGCAGTGGAGCCAAAGTGCTTAAAAGTAATAATAAATTATAATAGCTTACCTCGAAACCTTATTTGAGTGTGAAAGATTATAGAATAAAGGTTGGCGGATTAAAATAAAATTGTAGAGTTGCAAAGTGGGACATAGCAACGTAAAATACGTTAAAGTTTGCCTTCAATATTATTTAATATTTTTGGCCTATAGACCTAAAATTCCCACCGCACTTCACAAACTCAAATAATATGTACCATAAACACGTCTTGAAACAGTTAAAAATAATATTTTTTTACACGTAGCAAATGTTTTTAATGCAACAAGGTGAATAAGGTTCAGGGTGAACCGTGAAATTGGTTTGTGTTATATATTGAAAGTATATACAATAAAGTGGTATTACAAAAAAAGTTATTTTATTTATTTTTTAGAAAAATTTTATTGAGTAAAACCTCAAGTTGTAATATTGAATTATTGAAGACAATATCGGCGATTAATACCCTTGCCTTGCCGGGGCACCAATGCCCTGGGTTCGAGTTCTAGATGTGACCGTATCCTTTTCTGTTTCTGATTTTCATTTAGAAATCGCTGATATTGTCTTCAATAATTAAAGTTATTTTATTCGAATTATTATAAAAGAATAAATCTTACACATTTATTATTTCACATCACAGAAAAGTTTCGACTGTCTTAAAACGGGAAACTTTCCCAGTTGGAAACATAAGGATTCTTGATTATGGAATTGTATTTTTATTTTCAAATAAACGAATAAATAAAATAGAACAAATGAATGTAATTTTTTACTTACATTTCGTGAACATAAATAGATGCAAATGGATAGTGAAAAATATTACTTTCCACTATGAGTTAGCATATGGCTTATTTTATATTTTTTTAAATTTAATTCCAGCAGGAACAATAACATTTACAAACAATTTTAACAATAACATAACACAAAGTTTTATCCACCATGAGAAAGAATGTGACATTTTAAATATTTCTTTTGAGAAAATGAATAGCTACAGTAGGAACAGCAATAAGGTTTTTTCTCCAGAATGGGTGCGTAAGTGCACTGTTAAACGTGATTTTCTGAGCAGGAGTAGTTACAATGAGAACATGAATAAGGTTTTTCTCCAGTATGGATCAGAACGTGACGATTTAAATGTCCCTTTTGAGAACACGAATAAGTGCAGTAGGAACATGAATAAGGTTTTTCGCGAGTATGGGCAAGAATGTGACCTTTTAAATATTTCTTTTGAGAACATGAATAACTGCAGTAAGAACACAAATACGGTTTTTCTCCAGTATGAGTGCGCAAGTGCAATTTCAACGTTGAATTGCGTGAGCATGAGTATTTACAATAGGAACATGAATAAGGCTTTTTTCCAGTATGGGTGCGTAAGTGAATTGTTAAACATGATTTGGCGGAGCAGGAATAGTTACAATAGGAACATGAATGAGGTTTTTCTCCCGGATGCATCTTCAGGTCCGTTATCATGTCTGAAAAAGATGACAGATAAAGCTCAATAAGTAGGTATCTATAATGATACGATAAAATTATTAAAACCAATTCAGAAAAATAAACATGGATTTTACCAGCAGTTTCGGTACTTTCATAGTGCTCTAAGCATTCCTTTTTAATATCTGGCAGGTCTATGTCTATGTCATCCGTGTAAAGGATTCCTCCTCCATCGTCTTCTAGGGGTTCTGGTTTTGCCTTGATTGGTACAGTCTCCACATTAATGCTACCTAGAATGACAAGATAAAAAAAAAATTGGTAATACTTATAAAGATTTTCTAGTATTAGGTTAAAAGGTCAGAGCCATGTCGTAGGACTGCTTTCCATTTATATGTTTGTTTGTATTTATTTATTTAAGATTGTATTATATTTTTCAAA
The DNA here is from genome assembly GCF_061612785.1 of Hesperophylax consimilis. Classification (NCBI taxonomy): domain Eukaryota; kingdom Metazoa; phylum Arthropoda; class Insecta; order Trichoptera; family Limnephilidae; genus Hesperophylax; species Hesperophylax consimilis. The sequence continues at coordinate 21,649,146 of NC_142854.1, read as the reverse complement.
TATGATATGCTACTTGCAGTTGCTAAGCAGATACAAATTCGTTTTATATCCAATATATCTAAATATATCTGAAATTCATATATGATGAAAAGCAATTCTCCAGAATTTCTGTTGCTGCATGAGTGGTTAAAAATAATTGTTCTTTTCTAATTATCAACAATTTATTGATTAATTGACTTCAGTAAGCTTTGAGATATTTTTTTTTGCTATAATACCAATGGAAATTGTATTACATTTGGAAATGAGTTCTAAATTTTCCAAATATACAACAACACAACTTGACAAATATCCCTCAAAAACCAAGCTATCTACATCATTTTAAATATCATTGATATACATCGTCAGTTAAAATAAAATAATATAAATGATTAAAATTAAACAAGCGTAGTAAATGAATTTCATATTGATAATGTCGGTTGTCGCACATGGTTAAATATTTTTTATTATTCGAAAATGTGTAATTTAACATCCGTTGTAGATAAGAGATTTCAAGCACTTCTAGAATACCAAAATATTAAGTATTGAATTGAGAGAATTGTTATTTACAAGTAACATGCATCATCTCATAATCCAAAAGAATTGTTATAAGAATGAAGGTGAGATGATTTACTTGAATGATAGAATATGGTGTTATAATATATAATAATAATATTTGGATGACTTTTAAAGCGCCGTTTTTGTGCAAAATCATATAATAGGTTTTAGGTTAAGGAATTGGGAAGTGTTTGCGGGTAACAAAGGAGACGTATCTTTAGTTCGTCATTAGCAAAATTAGCAAAACGACAATCAAATGTTCCGATGTACGATAAGAGAGGGAGTAGAAAACGAGCAGATGTTCTGACTGTGTCCATCTGAAGCACCTATGTGATATTTAACGCAACTTACTAGTTGGCTGAACACTCTCGGCATTACTGCAAACAATCCTTTTTCACATCCGGGAAGTGGATTTTAACATCCTTATACGCCATTTCACCTGAGCCTTCTTCCTGTGACCATGGTTCAGTCTTGATGGAAACACTATCTGCATTGGGAAGATCCATGAGACTGCTGTGATAGCGTCCTATTATGTTATGGTAAATATACTCAGCTGAAAATAAATAAGGACTAAAAAATCTTAAAAACATATTACATCATAGATGATTTTATATTTCACAAGGCCAAAAGTATTATCGTCATTTATGGGTTATTACGCCGAGTTGCTCGTCCTCCTTCTATAGCCAAAGTTTCGGATAGCGTTACAGTGTCCATCATCAGGGCAGATATTTAGATTGTAGTGAAGTGTTATGTGTTATTAAGTGATTAAGAATGTTGAAACTATAGTTTAAAGTACGTAATTATGTAGAAAAAAATACCTCAATCGCCCTTGAGCTGATTTTTCACGAAAACGACACAATAAAAATTATCCATCTATTATAAACTACCTACTGCACTTCTCTATAATAAACTACTGCTTTTGAAAACGAAAAAAGCGTGACCGTTCAGTAAAGGAAATAAACAATTAACATGTTTGCTTCACAAACTGTGACTTGCAGACAATGCAGAACTGTCAATTTTATTCTTGCCTGGGTCACGTGAAGTATATAATATTAACATTGTAAATGTATCCCTATATACAAAGAATACGTTAATTTTAGATAAAATGCAGGAAACTGGGTATATGCATTTTAGTTAATGTGATATTACTTTAGATAAAAGGAGCAACAATTACTAGCGACAAGGAAGCAAAATAGACGGAGACGCAGAACATTGACATCAATTTGACATATCCACTAGGGATGGTCTATATTCATGTCAAGGCTACAAGTAACCGATTTCTTGGCTGTCACTGGAAACTTCCATAATATTATTATTACTTCTAGGAACCGGTTACTTTCGAAACTGGTGAATTCGGAACTTTTGGAATATTTTAATGTTTGATTTTTCGAAAAAAGCGGATATCACTTTATGATGGCAATATTTGACTAATAACTAACTTAATTTACATCGCTTTATGTTTTTACATAATCTACATGTTTTGCGAACAATCTTCACTTCATCAAATTAAATTAATGTAGGTACACAGTTGTTTGAATAATGCTGTCAATGAATATTTATTAAAGTTATTAGGTATGTTTTCTCCGTTCATTTATTTATGGAAGAACTGCTTTTACGTCAACTTTGTTTTCCCCATGGCCTAAATTCAGGTGAAATTAATTCATCCATTTCAAGTGTAATAGCTGTATGGGACTGTATGGCGAGCAATATGGAATTATATAAAACGCTTTGAACTTGTAGAGTAATCTGTCAACCCCTTTTATTTCATCGACGTATCTTCCATTCAGAAACTATTTCATCAATAGATTTTTAACCTATGATACATTGTGGTTAGCTTCTTTTTAATTCGTTTCATTTATTCCATTTGAATTTTATAAAAAGAATAGTTGCAGTAGGAACGTGTTATAAATAAGGTTTTTCTTCAGTATTGGTGCGTAAATGCACTGTTAAATATGACTTGCGGAGGCATAAGTAGTTGTCATGGGAACACGAATAAGGTTTTTCTCCAGTATGGGTGCGTAGATTAAAAGTAAAGTATTGAAGTAAATAATGTGTAACCACAAAATATTTAACTCCTTCAACTTTTCCTTGACCTTCGAATAACTATTTTTCTTTAGTATAAATCTCATCGCTCTATATTGTAGAATTGTCAATATTGTATCTTATATCCATAATAAAGTTGACTGAACAGAATACTGCTACAATTATATAGGTACTACAAAGATTGCGTTAAATACATTTTTAGTAGGAAATTTCTTTTAAGAATCATCTTTTTTGTTTCTTTTTATTTCTTGCTATGATGAGTTACAAAACTCATTTTAGGACTAGAAGAACTTACAATATACAGGTGGCAGTTAATAGATATAATTTATTAGTTATTTTGACATTAAAACTTTTCTTTCCAATCGTGTCTTTGTGTTGACAACGTTTGACTTTAAGTCCTCGAATTATTGGCATATTTTTGTTGTTCTAGAAAATGCTGTTTGACTAATTGCCCGCGAATTACGTAAACTTTTGCAAAAAACAAATTTATTTTTATATTTGCATTATAATGCATTTCGTTACTTTATTTTAAATTACTTCTAGCTTGTTCGGGTTTCATTCGATAGCCACATAAATTAACAAAGATATTTGCATTCGAAGGACTCGTAGGTACTACTCCCATCGCTTCTCTAGAAAACCATTCGTGCACATGCGCTGCTGGCATTGGAATTTCAACCCAGCTGGCGTTTTTTGATATGTGATTTAAACCTGTATGCCATGAGAAAGTGCATTAATTTATTTAACAGAATCGCTTGCACTTTATACCCTTTAGAGATCATTTTTGATTTCCTTCGAAAAGGGTCTGGTGTTCCAAACGTAAATTGTATTTTTGATCTTTAAGAAATTCGGTTTAAGTATTAAATCGAATAATAAAGTTAAATCATACAACGGCTCTTTCGATAAATTTGAAAAATTTAACAAAATATTATTAACTTGCTGTACCCCGCTACGCGCTGTTGTGACTCAGTATATCTGTGCAGATAGAAAGAGAAACAAAAGCACGTGTTGCCTTTACGTCCAACAGATGGCGCTTTTTTTTTACTTATCACAGTTTATAATAAAGGTATTTTAAAACAAGAGTTTAATCTAATGTATGTTTTGATTGGCTTAATTGAAACTAACAAAAAAAAATTGATTCATTTCATTATCAAAATTACTGTACGATTTATAATCAATGCATGGTGTACCGATGTAAATAGAAAATTAATTGGCAAGGATACACGACCGTACGGCGTACAATGGACCTGACTCCATAAAGAAAATGAAAGTACTGAGACATTTAAAATATGCTTAATTTAGGAAGAAGTGGTTGTCATAACTAATTTCTTTTAATAAGTTAAAACCATTTAGGACCACAATTTTTCCTATAAGCGTCTTTTAAATATCGTAGTACTGCCATGCTCCTCATCAAATCAGGTCCATTGTATGGTTGTGGTGTATCCTTGCCAATTCATTTTCTATTGACATCTCTATATGAGTAGTAGAATAATAACGAAAAAATAAATATACAAGTCAAATATTGTTATCGTTTGTAATGTTGAGCCAAATATTCTCTGATGCGGAGTTTACATTATTCAGTTTGGCTGTATTAGTCTGCAGCCCATTTTCAGTCACCGACTAATGTTAATAAAAAAATAGTCGAATTAGTTTATTTTATAGGTCTTGTTTATATATAGGTAGTTCTACTTTTTTATTACATGCTTGACATCATAATGAATATTCTATCAACACCATCTTTAAATTTTACTCTTGTATTTGGTGTTTTTATTTGTTATTATTATACCCAATTTATTTATCAGGTGCCAATATGTATTGTTAAAACAATAACCTATTGTTAAATTTACTTTTCTGTTTACACTGTTACATTCTTTATGTTGTTTACTATTCCTGAGTTAAAAATATCTAAAAGGCATATAAAATTTTTAAAACTAAAAAGTATTATATACTTACTATTTATATATGAAAGGTATAAATATTTAAGTACATAGATAAGTAGGAGGGAAACAAAAATAATAATAATGTAATTAGACGCTAATACAGCTAAAACAGTAGGTTGAATCGTTGACTGCCTTATTGACAATATTTTTTCAATAGCCGTTGGATGTTGAAAGAAAATAACTATCATTTCCAACAGCTAGTTTTATATTGATACAGTAATTTCACCTTCTAAATGTGTTTTGTGCTTATATTATTGTATTTCATGTTTATATTTAAAAAATAAAATTATTGTAATTATAGTTCAGAAACACAGATAAAAAACGGAGTTCCGCAGGGAACTGTTCTTGGCCCGATTTTATTCTTAATTTATATTAATGATTTATGTAATTTTGCAATCCCTGGTAAAATTGTTTCTTACGCCGATGACACGGCAATAATAGTGGATGGTAATAATTGGACAGAAACTTTTTCGAATGCAACTGTATGTATTTCACTTGTTTCAAAATGGTTAAAATACAACAAACTTGTCTTAAACTACAGCAAAATATTTTACTTACCTTTTTATAAAAACATCAAAAACAAACCAAAAGACAACCTTAAAATTAGAATCCATAATACAACTTGCAATCAAGAAATGTGCTTCCTGTGCAACGAACTCGCTAATGTCAAAAATATAAAATATTTAGGAGTATCAATAGATATTAATCTTAATTGGAAATCTCATATTAATCAAACCACTTCTAAACTAAGATATCTAACCTAAATATTTTATAGACTCAAGGAAAATTTAAACGCTGAATAATTGAAAATGATCTACTTCTCCCTGGTGCAATCTGCAATCACTTATGGCATAATAGGATGGGGTGGTGGACCTGATAAATTTATTTAGCCTCTACAAATAATTCAAAAGCACATAATTAAAGTCATATATAACAAAAATAAAACATTTTCAACCGACCTATTATACAAGGAATCTAAATTATTTAACATTTGTAAATTATTTATATTACAAACTATGAAATATCTATTTAAAAACAAAAACAATTTCAAAATAAATGAAAACAGAATGATCAAAAGAACAAAAAATATATTTTACACCCCCCAAACCAATACTAAATTAATGCAGACGCATAGCAGTTTCATTGGTCCTCGTACATTTAACCTTCTACCACTACAAACTCAAATGATAAATAAAAAGATAGAATATATTAAAGAGGTAAAATTATGGCTGATTGACGCAGATATTGAAACGCTTTTACTATAAATTTATTGATCCTTTCTACAACTCACTTGCTGAAACTTTATAAACTATTGTACATAATGTTTTCTCTTTACTTTTTATAATAACTATAAACAAAAAAAAACTTTTTCTACTAATGTATATTATACTTTAGGTACTTGAAATATAGTAATCGTTTTATACTACCCACAATCAGGCAGCCAGTGCCTTAGTGGGTTTTCATTTCTTTTGTAAACTATTTGGTATTATATATTATGTTATTTTATACTATCTATTAATATGTGAAAAGAAATGAAAATAAAAAAAGTAAAAAAAAAAAAAAAAATTATGAGTTTGTTTTTCAGCTTCGTTCTGATAAAACGCTGTCCTGAGAAAATCAGCTGTAAAGGGAGATACTTTAAAGGTCATTTCTTTCTTAGGACAGGGCTTTGTGAGATGGGACCTTGTGGTCTTGGGAGACATTTTACTTATGTTTTAGGCTAATGAATTAGGTTTTCGGTAGGTTCCGAAGCAGAATTATATTGTCTATGGTTGCGCCTTTTTTAAAATTTCTTCTATCCATTGTCGATGGTGTGCTGTGACGTCATTAATGCGTGGTGTCTACAAATTTGCCAGATCTAAGGTTAAAACTTGACCAAACCAAACGTATGGAAATAGGGTGTGACACAGTCGCCTTTGCTTCCTTCTCGTATGTGATTGTTGTTTCGTCTCTCTAACGTAATATTATACGAACTACACAAAAATTGAAATTTAACTGCTTCTGCTTTTTTATAACGTTTCTTCAACGTCTTGGAATTGACCTTCGTCCTTCGCCTTTTATGTAAGTAGGTTTTATTATATTAACTAAGTAACACTTAAACTCGTAAATTTCTGCTTGTTAATTGTAAGATTATATCGCTCAACACCTTATTGACCAGTTTAAACAGTATTCGCGATATAACACGAGAGACAGACGAGAGTACATGAGTTAGTTCATTGTTCATTTACGGACGCTGTCAAACATTACAACCAAGCGATAATTAAGTTCATCTTACCTTTACCCTGTCACATCCAGTCATTTTTTTCCTTATCTCAAAAAACGGCCAACCTTTTTTGTGGGACCATTAGTTATTAGTAAACCCTGAATTGATGAGCATTGCTTACGAAACATGTTGGTTTTGTTAATAATAAAAGTGTTGATTATTTTTAATAATATGAACGGTTCAAAGAGAAAGGTTTTGTTACAGATTTTACTTTTTTTTCAGCTGAGAATAATTACCATCACACGACAGTACGCTATCACAGCAGTGCCATGAATCCCAACCCAAAGAGTGTATCCATTAAAACTGAACTATGGTCACGGGAAGAAGGCTCAGGTGAAATGGCCTATAAGGATGTTGAAATCGACCTCCCGGATGTGAAGAAGGAATTTTTGCAGTATGACGAGAGTGTTCAGCCAACTAGTAAGTTGCATTGCATATCACAGAAGTCTTTAATTCACATAATTAGAACAGCTGCTTGTTCTTTACTTCCCCTCTTGGCCTCCATTATTTTAATAATAATAACACAACATTTTTATAACGCAGGTTTGTGTTATTTCACCTCTGCTGCCATTTTGATTTAACCTTCAAAATATTGCTTAACTGGCAACTCATGAAATGAAAAAACAATTGCTTAAATAATTCACCCAAACGGGTTCTTAAGAACCTACTTATATAATTAAAATAATTTTTCATGAAGTTATTTTATTTTCCATTTTCAAAATTTGAATTATAATGTCGCGTGATTTTTCACAATATTTCACGTCTAAGCTTGTTTAATGTGACCATTGATATAAGTTTGAGAAATATTAACATTTCAACAACGTTTCGCCATATCCATATTTCAGATGCATATCCATATGTCGATTTCGACATATAAACCTATCCGATTATTGATTTTCAAATGATTGGAATTTATATTGTATTTGGTAAGGTAAATATCTTTCAGCAGGATCTTGATTAAACTATATGAAACAATCTAAAAATAAATACAAATTATCATACACATAGCTCTCATGTCATATATATATTAACATAAGTTGTTGTTATATTTCAGGTAGCATTAATGTGGAGACTGTACCTATTAAGGAAAAACCAGGATCCCGAGAAGAAGATGGAGGAAGAATCCCTTATACGGAAATAGACATAGACCTGCCAGATGTTAAAAAGGAATGCTTACAGCACTCTAAAAGTATTACCGAGACTTCAGGTAAAATGGATGTTTTTATCTGAATCAGTTTTAATAATCTTATCGTTTCATTATAGATACCTACTTATTGAGCTTTATCTGCCATCTTTTTCAGACATGATAACGGACCTGAAGATGAATCCGGGAGAAAAACCTCATTCATGTTCCTATTGTAACTACTCCTGCTCACACAAATCAAATTTAACAGTGCACTTACGCACCCATACTGGAGAAAAACCGTATTCGTGTTCCCATTGTAACTACTCGTGCTCACGCACGTCAGATTTAACGGTACACTTACGCACACATACTGGCGAAAAACCTTATTCATGTCTCCATTGTAACTACTCCTGCTCACGCAAGTCAAATTTAACAGTGCACTTACGCACCCATACTGGCGAAAAACTTTATTCATGTCTCCATTGTAACTACTCTTGCTCAAGCAAATCACATTTAACTTTGCACTTACGCACCCATTCTGGCGAAAAACCTTATTCATGTCTCCATTGTAACTACTCCTGCTCACAAAAATCACTTTTGAAATTGCACTTATTCACTCATTCTGGAGAAAAACCTTATTCCTGTCCCTATTGTAACTACTCTTGCTCAAATAGATCACATTTAACGATGCATTTACGCACCCATACTGGCGAGTCGCCTCATTCATGTCTCTATTGTAACTACTCCAGCTCACACAAATCAAATTTAACAGTGCACTAAGCACCCATACTGGAGAAAAACCGTATTCGTGTTCCCATTGTAACTACTCGTGCTCACGCAAGTCACGTTTAACACTTCACTTACGCACCCATACTGGAGAAAAACCTTATTCATGTCCTTATTGTAACTACTCCTGCTTAGAAAAATCGAATTTTACAGTTCACTTACGCACCCATTCTGGAGAAAAACCTTATGCATGTTCTCATTGTAACTACACCTGTTCACACAAAACAAGTTTAACGGTACACTTACGCACCCATACTGGGGAAAAACCTTATTCATGTTCTCATTGTAATTTCTCCTGCCTACGCAATGCAGATTTAACGGTACACTTACGCACACATACTGGAGAAAAACCTTATTCATGTTCCAATTGTAACTACTCCTGCTCAAAAAAGTCACGATTAACGTTACACTTACGCACCCATACTGGAGAATAACCTTGTTTTTGTTCCCACTTTAATTTCTCTTGCTCACTCAAGTCATATTTACCGAAACACTTACGCACCCATACTGCAGAAAAACCTGATTCATGTTCCCATTGTTACTACTCTTGCTCACGTAAGTCAGATTTAACGTTACGCTTATGCAGTCATACTGGAATAAAACGGTATTCTTCTTCCTACTTACGCTTTTTACGTTCTCGAAAAGGAAACACGAAAAAAGTCACATTCTTACCCATACTTGACATAAATACCTTATCCATGTTCCAACTGTTACTATTTCCGCCGACTAAAATTAGCCATTATATTTTATAAACGGTGCATTCTTAAAACTAGTACAAGAAATAAATCTTGTTCATGTACTGGCTGCAGTTATTCAAGTTTTCGAAAGGAAAATCAAAATACGTTTTTACCCATAATAGAAGAAAACCTTATCCATTTTTTGAAAAATTGTCTTTAAACTCTCTCTCTCTCAATTCGCCTTTGTAACAAATTTTACATACTCCACAATTTTTAATTTTTTAAAAATATTTTTTAGTTTGCATTACAAATTTTTATTTCATTTAAAAGTGTTATTACTATGGATAAATGTGACAACATAACTAAGACCGTGAATTTTTTACAACTAGATCATTTTGAACTTTTTTTTTTTCATTTTCTAGATTCTTATATTCCATGAAGTTGTGAATCATTTAAATTTACTGAATTTAAATTTAATGTTCTTTATACAAATAGAACGGCGTCATATGCGCCTCACAATTTTTACCTCCTATGGGTTTATTTAAATATTACCTGGCTTTTATAGACTTAGAGGCCTTGTATTATCTCGGTAGGGAAAAAATTTGTTACCTAAAAACCCTACTAAAATTGCATGTTTTATTCAGCATCAGCACCAGCGGCGACCTACAGCGGCCATATACTACAAACGTGTCTGTTTGTGTTGTGTTGGGATCGGGGAGGAAATTTCGGCTGCGTCCTATTGTTGGAGTCCTTCCGCATTTGCTTTGAGAGTAAGGGAAACCGCAGAAAACCTTACCCAGGAAGGAGCGGCCGATAATCAACTTGAAACATATACGGCCTTCAGTAACATCGGTATATGATGTCCTGCATTTTGTGGTGTGTGTGTGTGTCTGTTTTTAAGTTAATATATACTTATGGGAAGATAGAAAATAAACATACATATACATACAAATTATAAAATATTATATAAATATATATATAAACATTATATATTTAGGAAGGAAGTCGGGAGTTTAGGAAATACCTACTGCTCGCTACTCGTCCGCGTCTGATTCTGGTATGTACCATATGTGGTCATGGTCCATGAGGATGTGTTTAGGTAGTCTGTGTGAATATTTGAATGTCAGGTCGCTCGGAGCATTGTATTGTCCTATGTCTCGTATGAGTGGATTTTTACTAAGTCTGAGTGATTTGTAAAAGCGTTCAGTCAGTCTGTGTGTGAATTCGTATAGAGTTGGAATTTGTTCTCGTTCGTGTAATCTCTTCAGGTTTGTTCTGAGTCTCGTGTTGTATGTGATTTTAATGCAGAGATTTTGAAGTGTCTGTAGTTTAGTGTGGTCTGAGTGTGAGATACTGCTCCATACGGGAATCGCATAAGACAGTACCGGGCGAATAAGCGAGTAGTAGATCAGGAGTTTGGTTTTGGGAAGTAGCGGGCTTCGTCTGTTGAAAATTGGCTTCATCATGCCGATCGCTTGTCGCGTGCGCGTGTGCATCTTGGCTTGGTGAGATTTCCAGTTGAGGCGCGAGTCCATGGTCAGGCCCAGATATGTCACTTCATCTTTCCATTCAATGCTGTGTCCTCCCATTTCGATGTTAAAGTCAGGTGTTCTATTTACAAGTTTTCTCGTGAACATGATGGCTTCGGTTTTCGCCTCGTTCAGTTTCAGGCGCCATTTTTTGTAGTACTCTACGAGCGCGTCGAGCGCCCTCTGTAGGTAAATAGCGGCCATATTCCCTTTCAGCGAGGAAACGTAAAGTTTGACGTCATCTGCGTAGATAGACAGATTGCATCTCTCGTCTCGGGGGATGTCATAGGTGAACAGAATGAAGAGGATTTATTTTAAATTTTTTTTATATTTACTCCACACAGGAGGCCCTGAAGAAAATAATTTCCCTCAGGGCCTATGTCATCTTTGGGGATGCTGTGTGGAGGGTCTTTTTGTGGAGAGGAAGGAGTAAACATGGGTCTTGAAGAGTCCCATGTTGTAGGAGGGAGGAAACACAGAGGCCGGCAGTTCGTTCCACAGCCGAGCTGTTGAACTTAAGAACGAATCGTAGAAGTGACCCGTTCTCATGTGACAAGTGTCAACTGTGTACAAATGTTGGGCGCGCGTTTGGCGTGTATCCCGACTACGCACCGGTGCCGAAGGGATCAATGACGCTAGTTCCTCAGAGCATCTTCCATTGTAATACCGATAGAACAAGGACAGCATACCTACCTGACGCCTGTGCTCTAAAGATTGCAGTCCGTTTGTTAAGATTGGGGAATCTATCAAACGGACCGCCCGTTTCTGCACAGAGTCAAGGGTTTTTTTCAGGTATTTTGGGGCTCCAGACCAGAGATGGCTGCCAAATTCGACAGTAGGGCGCACTTGCGATTTGTACAGGGTGAGCAGTTGTGTACTATTAAAGTATCTGCGGGCCCTGTACATTACGCCCAGCTTCTGAGAGGCCAACTTTACTCTGGCTTCGATGGAGCCCCCGTACCTGAGCTGGTCACTTATAGTTACACCAAGCATATCAATGGAAGGCCTGTTCGGAAGATTGCTTCCGTTGAAGGAGACTAGATTATCATTTGGATCCCTTTTAGACGTAATCAGACAGGATTGGGTCTTTGAAACATTAAATTCGACGAGATTATTTTTACCCCAGGAGGAAATACTCTCGAGATAACCGTCCATTCTCTGCTTCAAAGCCCTCCGAGCCGCTGGAGTTTGTGTGCCCTTTGGGGGCTTGTCAAACAAAAAGCTATCATGAACTGTACTGTCATCCGCGTAACAATGAATCGGTGCACATGTCAAAAGGTATTCTTTTCTTATGTTTTGTGTCTAAGGTAGACACACTGTCCTTTTTACAGACATTGCAGACACTCTTTATATATCTTTGCTTAGCTAATTATCTCTTTTACTTTGTCTTTTATCTTATACTTCACATACTGTCCTCTTTACAGACCATGCAAATGTTATTTTTATGCTTTCTACTTTTGTTTTACTTATTCTACCGATGTTCTTAAGTGGCACTTTTGGATTGTTTATTGTTTTTCTTTTCTTTTCTCGTCTTTTTTATATATATTTTTTATTTTTTTTGGTTTTCTTTCTTTTTTTCAGTAACGGCAACGAGTTTACAGGCTAGAACTGAACTCCGTTGTTTGTTTTGTATTGTTTACTTTTCCCCAATAGGGGTTGGACAACGGGCCTCGTCCCCGCATGCACTGCTGGAGCTTCTTTTAATTTCTTGTTTTTACCGGGGGACTCCGCCAGTCACCTGCGCCACCCCTGAGGAGCGTTGGTGGTCAGAGGGGTGACTGTGCGGATTGGGGTAACCTCCACCCTGCCTCCGACCTCCTGACGCTTCTTTCCCCTAGGTTCTTTAGGGTTTATCCCTCTTTTTCTCATGCTTATCTTCAGGGCACCACCGGGTGGTCGGCTAAGGGGTGTGGAAGTCCTGACCTGCACCAGTCACCCCAACCACCACCAATCTCTCAACAGGACTGCCAGACGTGGCTCGGCGAAACTCCCCCGTCACTCTATTATTTCACTTTGTTCTTTTTGTGCTTACAGGTACTGGAGTGTGGGTTCCCTCCACCAACTATTTGCCTGAAACTTGTTACTTGATTGTTTGATGCTTATTGTTCTGTGTTGTCTTTGGATTAATACCTGTAAGCGCTCGCATACCGCTTCCTAACACCGTATGCGGGGACATTGAAGGTCTAGCTTCATTTATATACTTTGTAGAGCCGTTTATTCAAAAATTAGATTCATGCGAGAGCTCCGAAGGGGTGACCATAAGTCACCTATACCGGGGTGGGACAGGGCGGGTGTAACCTTCAATGTTCAATGTCAAAAGGTCATTGATGTGCAACAAAAACAAAGTCGGAGACAGAACCGATCCCTGTGGGACGCCAGCATTTATGGAGTGCGAGGAAGAGGTGAAACCGTCAGCAACCGCTTGAATCGACCTATCCCTTAAAAAGTCAGCAATCCACGTACACAGGGATGCGGGAAGTCCGTAAGAATGCAATTTGTTGACAAGTCCTCGGTGCCAGACCCGGTCAAAGGCCTTGGATATGTCTAGTGCGACCGTTTGGGTCTCACCGTGACGTTCCAGGCACAATGGTCCCAGTAAACTTCCTTGTGGCACGCCTTTTGGAATCTCACGCATTGAAGATAGCACGTTCCTTATGAACACTCTGAAGGTTCTATTCTTTAGGTATTCCTGTACCAGCCTCGTTAGGTATATGGGCGTGTTAGTGCGATGTAGCTTGTGCACGAGCCCGTCTATCCAAACGGTGTCGAATGCCTTCTCTACGTCGATGAGCGCAGCGGCGGTGAAACGGTGTTCGTTGAATTTTCTTGCGATAAATTCCGCTACCCTGGTTAGTTGATGGGTTGTGGAGTGCCTCTTTCTGAAGCCGAACTGCTCGTCTGGCAAAGTCTTGTTGTCGTCGTGGTGTGGGACAAGCCTGTTGAGTATAATTTGTTCAAATACCTTGCTCAGCGTAGATAATAGGCTAATCGGCCGGTAACTTATCGGCTGCGTTCTATCTTTATTCGGCTTTGCGAAAGGCAGCACGGTCGCCGATTTCCAAATCTCGGGAAAATGCCCGGTTATGAGGCAGGCATTGAACAATTTTGTTGTGTAGATGATGGCTTTTTGAGGGAGATGTTTGAGTAGAATGTTGTGAATTTGATCGCTTCCCGGCGCCTTGTTCGTTCTGAGTCGCTTGATTGTGACCGCAATCTCGCTCGGCGTAGCAAAATGAATATCTTCAGCGTTTGTCTGCTCTGCTTCGCTCAAGTCTCGTAGAGAATCAGCTACGATCCGGTCCGTAACCGGGTCGGAAAGGCCGTCTGTAGCGGCGTAGGCTCTCTCGAACCCGTCGGCGAGTGTGTCTGCTTTTTCTTGTAGCGAGAGCGCCGTCCCTGAGCCGTTCAATTTCGATAGCGGGGGGATTGTGAAATCTTTATGTCTCAGCGCGCTAGCCATTTTCCATAGGGAATTATCCTTCGGCGTGAGCGACGCGACTTTTTTGTCCCAAAGTTCGCGCTTGAGTTCTGCGATTTCGGTCTTGATTTCCCTCTGCAGGCAGTTGTACGCTGTCTTGAAGTATTCGTCACGCGTGCGGTGGTACATGCGTCGCAGGCGATTTTTGTCCTTGATGAGCGATAAGACGTGTTCGGGAAGCTTGATCGTGTATGAATGTACTTCTTTGAGAGGAATGTGTGTGTCTTGTGCTGTTTGAAGAATCTCTGTGAGAGTGCTTGTAGCTGCGTCGATTTCTTGTGGCGAGCGCAGAGTTCCCGAAGTGAGATGAATTCGTTCGTTGACTTCCTTTTTGAATCCTTCCCAATCTGCATCCTTATAATTGCGCTGTTTTCACGGGCAGGTGGTCCGATGACAGCTCGTCTAGCGTGCGCAGTGCAGATATTGTCTTAACATTTTTCTCGAGTACGATATCCAATGTACTCGGATATCTAGAAAGTTGCGTGTAGTACGTAGGTGTGTCGGGCGCCATTATCGAATAGGTATTTGTCTGCATGTGTGTAGAGAGCGTTTTTCCGTTCGCATTACCTCTGTAGTTATTCCAGTAATTGTGTTTGGCGTTCAAATCGCCTCCGATCACAACAATTGGTCCCAGATTGAGCAATTTATTGAGGTCTTCTCTCACTAGTTTTCCAATAGTGCAGTAGACGGCGACGATGGTATGCGCTCTACCCTCTATGGTGACTTCGATAATCGTGGCTTCGGCGTACTTCAACTTCGGAGTGGGGATTCTTGTGGATGTCATAGTTTGTCGAACGAATATTGCGGTCCCTCCGCCTGATCTTTCCTGTCGGTCGTCTCGATAAATCTCGAAGCCTGGCACTCTCAGCGGTACGCTTGGATTCAAGTGGGATTCTGATAAGAGAATAATGTCGGTGTTTAATTCTTTTACCAGGGCGAGCAGTTCGTCTGTCTTGTTGCGCACGCTACATGCGTTCCATACGAGGACTTTTACCATCTCGGTATTAGAGATCGAGGGTCTCTAGAAGCTCCATCAGGACGACGAGCTTATCTGCCCTTGATGTGCAGCGGGCGAGCTGCGATCGCATCCTCAGGAGGCCTTGGAGCAGGGCCATGATGTCCAGGTTGTCCTTTGAGGAGGTGGACGCGCACACGGGCTCATGCTGTGGGCGGGGCTGGGGGCGGGGCTGTGGGGGCGGCGTGGACTCGCGCTGCTGTTGGGCGGGGGCGGAGCCTCCGGCTACGTCGGCCCATGTGCGTCCATCCGTCCTTGGCTGAGGAGGTGGCCTGCTGGGGTTCTGTTCTGCCGGCGGGCGTTGGGCCCTTCTGGCAGATCGCTGCTGTATTGAGGTGACGTACGCTACCCGCTTGGGGCAGCCTCGGTAGTTGGCGGGATGCGGCCTGAGCAGTTGCAGCATGCGGCGGGCTCGTCTCTCGTCTTTTTGGGGCATTCTGCCGAAGCATGCTCCAGTAAGCATTTAACACACCTTGCTGTGTGTGAACAGTTTCGGGACCCATGCCCGAAGTCTTGGCACCTGTAGCACTGGGTGCCTTGCTGTAGATGATTGCTCCTGTACTTCTGGAGTCGAATGCGGTAATGGCACAGGTATTTGACGGCCGCGCGCAGCTGTCCCATGTTGACTTCCTTATTGAAATGTGCGAGGTACAGAGGATACTCGATTGAGGCGGTCATCTTAACCACCTTCACAGCTGGGAATCCCTGCAATTCCAGATCCGCCGCGATGTCTTCCTCTTCTACGAGTGGCAGGCCCTTGATCACGGCCTTTTTCATTTTTTCGGCTTCGGCCGTGAATGTGTGGAAGCCGCGAGCCTCCGCTCGCAGTCTGTTGGTGAAGGCGTGATGGTCCTCCATCGAGCGCACGAAGATGTTGGCCGTGCCGCCCCTGTTATATTTAAAAGTAAACAGTTTGCCAGCCCCCAGATGTCCTTAGACCGTGGCTGTAATCTGCGCGTGTGTCATGTTCCCCAGGGTCATCACAACCGGGGGAACGCGGTCTCTCCTGCCGGTACCTGCGGGGGAGAAAGATGAGTTAGTATTGGCACGCTTGATACGCGGCGCGCCGGCGCCTTCGCTTACCTCGGGCAACTCTTCGAATCGGTTGCCACACTGGAGCGGTTGTGGTCCCCGTGGGGACATGGGTCGCTTCACGGGGTTGGACGGCCTCGTCCAGCCTCCATACTGGGGGGCAGCCGTCTCCATCGGCTGCTGCGGCCTCGGGGGCGCCACGTAGGCCGACGCTGGGCCTATCGGGGGGCGCCTGGGGATAGGACTGGGTCCTGTTGCCCAAGAGGGGCCTGCTACGGACTCTGTCATCTCGGTGGCGTCGGGCGTCGTGGGAGCCGTGGTGGTGGATGGTCTCCGGGTCCTTGGGTCCTCGGCGAGGGGCTGTGGTGCGGGGACCGTAAAGCGCACGGTCCCGGTCTTCCTACGAAGCGCTATTTGATGAGCGCCGGGTGGTACCACGACCGGGGAGTCCTCGTGGTCAATGGGGAGCATCCGGGTCGGGAACACGGTCATCTGTGAAGATCTGTGACTCCTCTTAAAAAGAGAGCACGTCTCGGGTGCTTGCGGGCGGTTTGTGGGGGCCAGCGTGGATCTGCGTTGAAGTATTTCGTATGCGAGAAATTTGCCTTGATAAAGGCAGTTGGGGGCGCGAGCGCCTGCTCGGTGGGCCGGCGGGATTCCTCCGGCCGGCAAAGGTAACGGGGCCTGGCTGAAAACTCAAGCCACAAACCACAAAAAACTCTTTTTCTCTTTCATATATCCTTTCAATCTTTTCTCTTTGTCTCATTTTGAACTTATTCACAAAAACCCTATTCATAGGTTCGTGTCGAAAGCTGGTGAAAGAAGCAGTGAAAATTTGTTTTAGTGACTTATTTGAAAATTAACGAAAAAATGATTTTAAGTAACCCACAGGTACCCAAATATTATAGTTTATTAAAGTGAATAAACAGAATAAATTTATTAGGCCACTAGTTTTACCGAGACTGCAGATTAAATGGATTTTTGTTTGTCTGAATCGGTGTTAATAAACTAATCATTTCATTACAGATACCGACTTATTGAGCTTTATTCGCCATTTTTTCCAGATGTTATAACTGTGCTGAAGTCACACCCCGGGAAAAAAGCAATTTTAGACAAGTATGGCGAATTTGCAAAAATTATAATCATAGAGTATTTCTTAATTTCTGAATGAATTTTTATTAAAATGTTATTTTTTTAAAACCTTAGAGATTATCACAACATTGTAAAAGTGCATTTTTGATATTTAAAATTTATTTGTATTACTTTTGTGTTATCTTTATTTTCTAAGCAATACATATTTTGAATATGTGGAATCAATAATGCTGGTGTGAAAGGGTTAAGAATGCGTTAGAATTTGTCAATAACTTAAGGAATTCGGAAATCCTTAACCACGCTAAGTTTGTGTCCTAAGATGTAATTAATTTATTTCCTAGTATCCCAATAGATAAAGTTAATCAATTTTTAATAAATTGTTTATTTTCGCCGAAAGTGCTGATGTCTAATCTGACCTTATTTTTCGATGTAATTTTTAAACAGAACCAAACGCAATTGAGAAAAACTGGAATTTAAATGCATCTTTACCATTTCCCCGAAAATAAATAGTCATTTTTTGAGGAAAATAAGTATTATATAATAAAGTTTAATCAAGTGTTATTAACCATGCAGCGGAATTCGACACCTTTATACTCGTCAAAAACTTTATTACTTTATGTATGACGAAAGCTTTCTAGATATTTACAAAAGCACAAGTCTGATGGAAGCCTTCGAGGTATTTACAAAAGCCCAAGACTTAATGTCTGATAGAAGCCTGCGAAGTATTTACAAAAGCCCAAGACTTAATTCCTGATGGAAGCCTTCGAGGTATTTACAAATGCACAAGTTAAACAAACATTAATTTAAAAAACTAAATTCTAAATACCATTCAGATATCTGACACTGGAAGTTTCATTTTTAAGTCTCCACTCTTTATTAATTTTATCAGTTTTTTTAAATCTAAAACTGCTTAAGAGCCCCAACTGCTGCCAACCGTCTGGAGCCAGTGAGACTATGGCATCCCACGAGGAAGGTGGAGAAGTACCTGACTATTCAGATCTAGTCACCAAACACGCCCAAAGTCATTTCAAGCAACGTTTCAATACTGAATGGTTGTCTTACACCACAGGAAAATCGATCCATATCTAGTGGATATGTCAAAAAAAACAATGTCAATGTTCAGTAATATTTTTTTCATTTTAAATATATTTATAAAATAATTAATCAATTTACGGAGTATAATCAATAATGTTAACAAATATAATTCATACAATTAGTTATCACTGCTTTTACTGCAATATATATTATGAACTACACAAAAACAGTGTTAATTTCGCTTTATAAGATCATTATTTTCATACTTACGATTTCATATAGTTAGTTGCCATTAGAGAAGAAATAATATTTTGAGACGGTACTAAATCGTCAAAAAATGACAGCACCTTGAACAAACCCCTAGATCACAATTATGAACGCATTTGTCACTGTCATATGCCATTTTTGTCACGTGCTTGGTCATTACCCAATCGATGTTTTTATTTACCCGTTCGTCTATGAATCTTTTTCATAATGATTTTCATAGGTACCTATGCCTTGGAAAAAATGCTTACCTGATGTATCTGGATCGGCACGATTTTGTTTAATATATGAGGTGGAACTATCGAAACAGCAGTGCAGATGCCAAGGCATAAACTCTCAAAGCCCTGTCTCTATTCTTCAATTAAAACTATATATATGATTATTCCTATGCTTAGAACGACCACGGCTCAGCACCACTATTCGTATTTAGGTGTGAGATGGTACAATATATTACTGTCCAAAAATAAAATTAGTGTTACCGAAACTGTGAATTATGAACAGTTCAAAAAGTTAATTAAGTCCCTCAAATTGGATAATGATATATTGTACCCCTAATTTTCTTACACTTACTCAATCTGTAAAAAATATATATTAATTTGATTATCTTTAAAAAAAACTATTTTTATAAATTTTTCTTGACATATTGTACCCTTAATTTCCTCACGCTTACTTAATCTGTAAAAAGATGTATTATTTAAATTATCTTTAAAAACACAATTTTCTAATTTGTGTACCTACCTATGTTAATATTATGTTTGTATTTATTTCAAAAGTTTTTGATTATTGTTTAAAAAATCATTAGAACTAAATGTAAATACTTCTCCCATAAACACGAGCTCCTGGAGCTCAACTTATGGAGAAATAGAATAATAACGAAAAAATTATATATATAAGTCTGCATATTGTTATCATTTATAATGTTAAATAATAAATAAAAAAAAACGTATTTTACAATGTCAAGTAAACACACATTATACATTTTGTATTTTATGAGTTAACGGTACCTTGTAAAGATGTATTATACGCGAAATTTACAATACCTAACAGTAATAATCATTCACATTCAGTACTAAATAAATATTGTAGTTAAGACTTATATTATTATTTTAAATACAAAACTGAATAAAATGCTAGATTACATACATTTTCCATACTGAATAAAATGCTAGATGCTACATTTTCGCTAGTTATGTAAAACAATGAGAGATGGCAGGAACAGAATGTCAAAATTCACAATACCTATCAGTAATACGTATCCACAAGCATGTAATAAAAAGATATTGTAGTCTTTTTTACTAATATTTTAAATGTAAAACTAAATAAACATGAAACATTTTTTCGTAACGTAAACATTGAGAGATGGCACCTGTCAAATAATGTCCGCCATCTTAAAACTGTATGAAATCGGCAATACCAACACATGTTACTCACGGCACCAACGACCAAAATAGAACACGTTACTTTTTCATCCCGATTAAGACGTAACCGGGCGTTGATTTTTCCATACAAACGTAGTCCCCATTTATCTTTCTGGATTTTAACCCGAGAGCAAATATTTTTTAACATAAAATAGATATCGGCGACTTGCGTGTCGGTACGTTTTGTTTTTTTTGATAAATTGCTTCTTATAGAAGTTATGACCTTCCAAAAATCAATAAAATTGCCTGATTTAAACGCAGTCAAAAGACGTTCAGTCTACAAACTAGACAATATATTTTGAAAAAAAGCAAAAGAGTCCGACATAGAATAGTTTCTTCTTATGTAGTTGGTAAAAAAAAAATGAAAATCGGTTAACTTTTGGAGGAGAAAAATGGGGAATACAAAACCTCGATTTTGAAGATTTCATTTAGGTATTTGCAGCCCGAGCTGCATGTGTCCCTTTCGCTCAGTATTCGGGAGGTAAGGGTCGGGGGACAGGGTGTAGATAAATACGTATGTATTTGTGCGAAGTGATGTCACGTAGTCATAAATCGATATTCGATATTCAAGTGTTGTGTTGTCCCGAGTAATCGATGTTTTTTATTATTTTTTTCCGTTTGGTCACTTTTGTGTTTGTTTGGTGAAGTATTCCGATATTCTTACTTTAATTTCATATGTTTACGTAAAATAATATCTGTAAAAAAAACATCCGTTACGGCCAGACCAACTCCGAGGTGATTTCGTTCCGTATTGCCAATATGGATACAAAAAACTCAAATGGATATATTTTTTTTAAATAACTTTTGGGTAACTAGCATAATATTATAATTCTTCAATAACCTATAATTTATATTGTTATTTTATTTATTTAACATCTATTTCGACAAATAAATATACAGCAAAGTGATGTAGCGTAGTATATTGAAATGTGTTTGGATGCACTAGTGTTGTCTTTTCCCGAGTTATTGATATATTTTATTAGTTTTTTTTTGGTTTAGTGACTTATTTCGAGTATATCATACTTGCCAATCTTACTAAAATTGGACCAAATTCAATTTGTATACGTCAAGTACTATAATGATTTTCAATTTGGGAGGTGGTTATGGGTACCGCCGCCCCGGGAACCATTTATTGGATAACCTCTGTCATAGGTCACCCCAAGTGGTTCGCTACGTTTGGTGACTTGAGCAGGGGTGCCCGGGTTCATGGGGGTGAGGATTGTCCGGGTCTTGGCGATATATGCATCGGTCCGCCAGTTGCGTGGCAGGCCGGATCGGGAGACCAGTCTAAACGCACGCTCAAGTCGCGACGCGACTGGAGATGAGTTAGCAGCAAGAAGCCACCTGACTTTTGTATGTGCGCGCTCAAGTTGAGACGCGACTTATTTGGACGAGTATTATAACAAAACCCTGTAGCAACCCGATACAGAATTTGGTCGTAACACGGACATGTACCTAGCACGAAAATCAAAAAATCCTCAACTTACAATGAATAAAGAATTTTTTTTTAAATATATATTTTTAAAAAGATGCCATTTGCGTGGTGATCTGTTATAACAAAACACAGTAGGAAAAGTTGCGCAGTTTAGTCATGACATTTTCTATTATTTTCGAGTAACATGGATATTTAAATACTAGTTCATTTTTACTCATGATCCGATTTTCAGAACCCCGACATGTCTGGAGGTAGAGTGGAAAAAAATGGAGGTTTCCTCCACACTATCCGATTTGCAGTGTGGTGATTGGCAAGTGTGTTATGGCTTTCATGTCATTTTCAAAATTTCAACGAATGGCATTGGCGTTGGCTCTATTAACAAAACACAATAATAAGATTCGTAAAACAAAATAGTGAACAAAAAATTTCAATATTATATCGAAAATTGGTCACTTGCGATGTTTATGTGGTAAAAATTGGTCATTTTGGCCAAATAAACATCGCAAGGGAATTAAAACCTGTTGATTTCAGGAATTTTACTAAAAAAAAAAAAAAAAATTATTTTAATACTTTTCCCTGTCTCAAACAACTTGAATGGTTTAGTTAAGTTTTGATAAACAAAAAAGATAACTATCTGTCCAAACAAGTATTTTATATTATTTTTAATTGATTAATTTGGCGAAACGACACAAATTAATTTAATAAAATTTACTTGCGCACGCCGCGACCTGCGGATTCGTAGCCAAGAGCCTTACCCTTCAACCACGGAGGCAGTTCAAATGTACGCACCTACATATTTAAGTAGGTGTACCTATATGGGTAGTAAGATTTTTTTTAATTTTTAAAAGAAAGACAAACATTCCCTGGTTACGAATAACCTAAAATTTGAAAAACTCCTACTACCACCACACTTAGCGGAAGGTATTGCTTGTGTTGTGATGGAGAACTTAGCCAGCCGAGGAATCGAACATGGGACACCCGGGTGGGACCCAAACGCCCACTCAGCCACTTCAGTGGCTGAGTGGGCATCGGTCAAGTAAGTAAGAGC
Source organism: Hesperophylax consimilis (assembly GCF_061612785.1). Classification (NCBI taxonomy): domain Eukaryota; kingdom Metazoa; phylum Arthropoda; class Insecta; order Trichoptera; family Limnephilidae; genus Hesperophylax; species Hesperophylax consimilis. The sequence continues at coordinate 21,626,434 of NC_142854.1, read as the reverse complement.
AATACAATTAATTAGTAGTACATTATTTTGATGTATCTCACAAGGTTTAGCCAGCGTTAGCAATTTAAGCGCCCGAAAATATATTTTAAATCACTTGATTACACAATGACTTTCCTCTACTTTTTATAAATATAATACATATTTATAAATTACGTGTGTAAACCTTTCGGAAGAAAATCTTAAAATGATAGTGAAAATTCTATCAAAATCCATTTCGTAGTTTAGAAGAAAACAAAAACTAAGCACACAAACAGACAGACGATGATACTTTGTTCGATACTATTTAGAGATTTTAGTAAGACCCAGTAAGTGCCTAGTAAACAAAAACATTATATGCCGAGACAAAAGGAGAAATAAGGCGGAAAGATAACCACAAACACCAGATATACCTACATGACGAAGGACGGAAGACGGGAGATGCGGGGCGGGAGAGCGAGCGTAACATGCACACACTCTTAGTTGGGTGGGTACCTTCACACCGATAGCGCGCTCGCTGAGCAGAGTAAAATAGCAAGTGATTTTTAAAAAACCTATTGTTCAAATTTCTCAGCGCCCGGGTTTCCTCTTAATAACTAATTAAATTAAATTTTCAGCCCAATTCTAAGTATGTTCCCCCATTACTTCACTTATCCTATTTTCCACTCCCCCACCTCTCTCCCACAACTGACGCACTGTCCCACTCTAGTATATTGTCACTTTTTGAAAATATGTGTACTTATCCTACTTACCTTATTCTTTATATTGATATTGTAAATGTTATATCTGTTCTTACTTTGTAAAGTTAAGGGTTGGGAATTCTTTGTTAAAAAGTTAAAGTTTTAATTATAATTGTGTTTATTTTACGATACAAATAATAGGTCTGGATTTAGCTACACTGGTCATTACCCGAGGGTTGGTAATTCTCTGGTTCGAGAAGCTTGTTCCCTGTCAATCTCATCTCACAAGTAATTGTTACACTCTAGCGACATCTGTCGGACTCTGGAGTAAGCTTTATGACTAGCGCCATCTATCGCTTAAATATTCAACTCATTAAAATACCTCACAGTAAATAAAGACATCCGTATCCATATCACAATCACATCCATCGTATGCATGTGAGTGTATAAGCGCTTTATTAGCAGCTTATACATACCTGGACTGATGTCGAACCTCGTGCTGGCACTGTTGGTGGACGCGGTGGACTCTGTCGCTGCAGCAGCTTGTCCAGTTTCTTCACTACCTACGATTCTTGCTGCAGAGTCTCCATCTTCTATCTTCGTGTCAGCTGTTCCTGTACTTTATTTTTCTTAACGTAACTTCACTTTATTTTTGTAATATTTATATTTTTTTGTAAAGCGCCCCTGACGTAATATCTCACAAAAGCGGCGCAATACAAATTGTCCAGTAAATAAATGAATACGCCTATGAGTGTGTTGAAGTATGTTGTGTGCGTGTATGCCTGTGAGCATATTGACAGTATTATAAACAACTGGTGTATATTTTGTGCTTCTGTATTTTATTACTTATTCAAGTTTGTTATTCTTCTGTATATATTTTCTATATTGTGGCTTCTAATTATAGTTGTGCTATTTAAATATTGTCAATTTGACGGGTTAACAAACTGCTTTTGCAGTTTATTTAAATGGTTATTTATAATGAAAAATACAAAAAAAAATAAAAAATTCATGTAGTTTTTCTAGTAAACATCTTTCCTAGAGTACATACTCACAATTTTTGTTCTCTCTGCGACAGTTGACAGTAAGGTGACATAAGTATCTAATAACGAGGGTTTGCTCGACGCTCACATTTTTATTATTTATTATGAACGTATTACTAAAATCTCAAATGTTTCTAGAGGGATCCCTACGGATGCATGATATTTATATTTAATTTTAATTAAAACACGACCTCCCCATTAAAATATTTTGTCAAAAAGTTTCAAAATTATATAAAACGTTTTTTCAACTTTAAAATTAGCTGTCAGCAACCGATTTTTTTTTTTAATTACGATGAATCAGTAACTTTCCGAGGGATTCCTCTAGAAACATTTGAGATTTTGGTAATACGTTCATCAGAAATAAGTAAAATAAACCCACGGAAAGATCAATTTTCTATGCCTGCTAGGGCAAAGCCGACCGTAGGTTCATCTATTGTTTTTACACGAGATTTGATTGGGTAAATTCAACCGCAGGTCTTTCTAACACACAGGGTCACGTACGGCTGTTTCACTTACGTCGTTAAGATTCTAGGTTTGTGTTGTTGTTTTAAGGCTGGAAATAGTGTCACGCGTACTGTCGGTCGACCGACGACGTTGCGCTGACGAGCTAGACCGAATTGCGCGGCACTACAGCTCTTCTTTCATTCAACTACATATTACCACAAGCGACTGAGGTACGCGTGTCACTATTTTCATCCAATGTGTTGCATTGCTAGTTAGGTATTTTATGTATTAGTAATAGGGTGACCAAAACTAAATGCTAAATAAAAGGATATGTACATTTCTTAAGAAAATTATATTAAAAAAATATATTTTAAAAATCGAATAAAATAGATATTTATTATTCAAAAAGACATAAAATAACATGAACAAGAGGTTTGATTTGAGATTTTCATGGCCAACAGCATTATAATGGTATAGGGTATGTCATGTTGCGCTACTTCCTTCTTTAGACAACGCTTCGGACAGCATTACAGTGTCTATCATTGGGGCAGATGTGTAGACTTATGTCAAAATAAACCACTATAATGAATAAGAGGTTATTTAATAAAAAAATCTTTTATATCCATGTCTATCATCAGGGCTGATATTTATACATATATGGATGATGACTATGGACACTATATGCTGTCCGAACATTAGCTAAAAAAGGAAGTAGCGGAACACGGCATAATTTCCCAAAAATTGCCACTATAATGAACGCAATATCCATTTTTTTTTAATATCCACTATTGCTCATTATAATGGACATGTGGTTTGTGTTATTTCACAAATTATTCTTTTAAAAAAAGTGTATTTGGGGCACGATCCAGAGTGGAAGATACTTTAAGTATCGCCCTGGTGTAAGACCACCATTCAGAATTGAAACGTTGGTTGAAATGGCTTTGGCCGTGTTAGGTGACCAGATCTGAATAGCCAGGTACTTCCCACCTTCCTCTCCCCCATCTCCTTCCCCTCCCCATAACGTTCATCCTCCCAACATACCTGAAGTAAGGATGCCATTGTATCACTGGCTGCAGACGGTTGGAAGCAGATAGGACTCTTGTACGGTTTCACCAACAATTAAACCAACAAAAATAAAAATACTACGCCAAATTTACAGAACCTAAAAATATGGGATAAATGTCGAAATTTACTTGGATTTATTGACTTTAAGCCGTAGTAAGCAGTTCATGTTATGAAAGAATATGGTAAGATAAAAAATTAAAATACAACCAATCGCTCGAGAGGGTTGATAAAATTGATTAATCGAGAATGTACCACAAAATAAAACAAACTATTTTTTCTTTTAAATAAGAACAAATGAATATTATAGAAATCGGGAATCTGCGGAAGATCTAAACATGTGTGCGGACAAATTGTAATAAATACGCGGCCGCACACGCTCACACTCTTGCTTGTGATAATTATTGGTCTACGACAAATTTGTATAAATTATTATTATGGCTCTCTCTTGTGTGGTGTAACTTAAAAAAGACAATACTCAAAGATAGCCAAACTCGAATCGATGAAAAGATTGTACATTTATGTAAAGTAATGAAGATTGCACATTCACATGCAGTAATCAAGATTGTAGATTCAAATGAACTAATAAAAATTGTACACTCATATGAAGTAATTAAGATTGTACATTCACGTGAACTTATATAAAGATTGTACATTCACATGAAGTAATACAAATTGTGGATTCACACAAAGAAAGGAAAATAGTACATTCGCATGAAGTAATGAATACTGTAATTTTACATGAAGTAATGAAGATTGTACATTTTCATGAAGTAATGAAGATTTTACATTAATATGGACAATGAGTAAAAAAAAAAACTCTGATCTCGATATTTTCTTAATCATCGTCGACTATTTCATAATGAGTGTCGTAAACGATGGTCTCATAATCATGGAATTCAGAAACACCGTTACCTTCATAATTACTATTCATTTCATAATTAGCTGGTTCTTTAATTCCTGGTGTGTTCAGTCTGCTGCCAGAACGCGAAGCATTAATTTTGTAAGCGGCAGCCAGCACTAGCGTAAACAATCCAATGACCAAAAAAACAACCAACGTAACAACTAACGTGATATTAGTTTTTCTGTTAACTCTTCGTTGAATGCACAAATCCTCACTGATGATATCTCGCGAGCGTTGTGTGTACTCTTCCAACTTTTCTGGTGATGGAAACAGGGCGAAGCTGTTGCCAGTTGGATCCGAGAAGTTGCAGGAAGCGTTTTGCACCGGGAAGAATACATAAAACTCTCTTGATGTTAGTATAAAGATGTTGCTGTGATGGTCGAGTGCCATGTCTAGGATGTTGGAATAAGTGACAGTTCTTTTCGAAGCGTTACGGACGTCTTCTGGACTATAGAAGAAAAAGCCCTCTGGGTAACTGAGAAAAATCTTATTGTTGCTGTAGTCGATGACGTACGATGGTTTGGTGCTGACTATCTGAAAGCATAAACACAATACAATGAGGTTGTCTCCTAATAATAATAATAAATACCTACATATTTTATTTTTTATTTTACTATACGATAGATTATTAATCCATTTACAGTAAAATCTTCTCATTCTGTCACACTTAACATCTGGGAAAATAAGTATACATTAGGCTTTTTAAAGACAAATGATATACATCCACTGTTTCAGAAATTTCTTTTCATTCATTCACAACTACGGCTGAAGCTTTCGAGCACGTATAATAGGGCGGAACGAATTCTTTTTTTCAAATTTTGATTTGAAATAGTTGTATTAAGTTGCCAATTGCAATCAATTACCTCAATTAAAAATATAAATAATATCAGACAACGGTAAAAGCCCCCGCCAAGACATCGAACATTTACAAAAACGACAGTTTAGGGGCTATTTGCGCGGCCTGCAAAATAGTACAGAATTTATTAAAATAGGTTTATTTTATTTCATAACAAATTCAAATATAGTTAACTAGCTATTGCAATCAAATATGTTTTTATTTTAATATACTTTGGCGCTGTGACAGAGGAGCAAAGTGCGGGACGAAGCGGAGGGCGGCACCTGACAATCTACGAAAAGCAATATTTTGTTTAAATTAGTGTCGATAATTGTCTCAAGGTGAAAGGTCGCGCGTCAATTATATTCACGAGTACTTATTGATAAACGTTTTTTAAGTGAATTAACATGACTTCTAGAAGACAAAATTTAAAATGTCCGATATTTGGTGTAAGTGCAGAGTTGAAAGAGAATATCCTACCTACGTATGAAAAAGTGATGAAATTCTACGAATGGGTTCGACTAGACTTAAAGTAAGGAATAACACAACAAAAGAACCCACGTTTATGGAAATTGCCGAAATAGTTTGAACGAAAATTGAAGAATTGTGGATAAAATCTTCTATTCCAATTGTCATTCACAAAAGAATCTTACAGTTATTAAAAAATTATCACTCGAAGTGTTATAATTTGAAAAAGTCTCTGAAGAAACTCAAGAAAGAAATGTTAGAAGAGTTCAGAGTACAAATTAGAAACATTTTTGACATAGCTGCAAGTAAATGTCAAGAATTTGTAAGCTGTACTTGTTTGAGAGAAAAAAAATTGAAAAAAGAGGAACAAATGTTTTTAGAAGACCAACGCACTAACTGACTTATGGCTTTAGGAAGAACGGATCTTATCCAGAGTAAAAAATTGCTGAATAAAAGATTACGTACTCTCAAACAAGAAATGAGGCATAATAGATAGGATGAAACTAAGAAGAAAAACACAGAATGAGAAAGGCAAAGAAATGAAAAAATTATTGAAAGAGCTATCCACAGCTTTTTAACGACTGAAAAGATATCACTAGATGGTTTAATGGCTGTTGGCTGTGATGGAACAAACACAAATACAGGGAATTTGTGAGGCGTGATTCGTCTTTTGGAAAACAGACTATCTCGACCATTGCAATGGATAATTTGTCTCTTACATGCCAATGAGTTACCATTGAGGCATTTGTTTACCTATTTGGATGGCTCTACTGCAGGACCTAAATCATTTGCAGGTCGAATTGGTAAAGCATTAGAGATATGCGAGACGCTGCCGTTGGCCAACTTTGAGAAGATAGACGGTGAACTACCTCCATAAATATCCACAGATCTCAGTACAAGAAATTACTACTGCTGTCACAAATGGATCCTGGTCTCCTATTTATTAAATAGAAGCCCAGGTAAACTACCCCATGCCCGGTAGTTGACAAGAGCTAAACGCATACTTCATTTGTATATTTTTACAGAAAATCCAAAACAAAATCTCGTGACTTTAGCAACGTTTGTCGTATTATAATACGCTCCTGTCTGGTTTGCTATCAAAACACATTCATCCTGCAAAGATGGTTCTAATCATTTATGGAAGCTCATTAACAGCGCTAGATATTTGTCCAACGAGTTGTTAGTGATAGTGGACCCTGTTATAATTTGAAACAGTTACTTTGCTCATCTAGAAAACTTGTTGAGTATGATAATAGATTTCCGATGAATATTTCCGATGAGCAGTTACAAGATCTAATTGAAAATGGAGAAGATAGAGTGTTGGAGTTTATGAGACTGCCTTGCCACACCCAGGCTGTGGAAAGATCTGTAAAAGTTGTGACAGAAGCAGCTCTAAGTATATTTGACAAAACAAGATGAGAGGGATTCATAAAATCTAAATTAGCATCTCGAAAACTGATGCCAAAGTTTGAGCCGAAAAAGGATTTTTGCTATAAAAAATGATTTTATTCATACCAACATAACTTTCTGAACCTGTGTTTAGTTTTGAAAAAAATGTTTTTATTCATTAAAATCTACTTTTATTTTATCATTTAATGCATAATATATTATATTTACTTATTATTTTGTTCATAGGGTGTTTAATACAAAACGTATAGGTATAAAATCTTAAAAAATAAAATTTCAAGTATATGGCGGGACCTCAAAGCTGTAGAGCTAGAACTTCCAAATTGAGATTTTTTATTTACAATTTCATAAAGCAACTTTTACCTGGTATTCCAATTCGAATTTCGAAAAAAAAAATCTTATAAAAGTGTTCCACCCTAACGTATAAGCCATAGCATTTCAAGAGAAATGGGCTCTAAATAGAGTTATGAATTACATTAAAACTAAGTTTTGCAAGATTTGCACAGCGTCTGGTTTCCAGGCTAATTCTATTTGTTACCTTAAGTAAGTCTATAGATATTGATACTGAAAGAAGGGTAAATGCAGATAATTCCGTTGATGGAGGACTGAACGCAGTTGGCGCTAACAAAAAATTGTCCAAAGAAGCGAAGTTAGCAGTCCACAACGGAGTGCTGGTACCTACCTTGATGTATGGAAGTGAGGCATGGAACTGGAAAAGAAAGGATGAAAGTAGATTGAATGCTGTTGAAATGAGATCCCTGAGGCGTATTTGTGGTAAAATCATGTTCGATCGTGTGAGGAATGTGGAGATCCGCAAAGAGTGCAAGGCTGATGTAAGCGTAATGTGTAAGATTAAGAAAGGGACGCTTAGATGGTTTGGGCAAGTAGAGCGAATGAGCGAAGATAGGAGTGTAAGGAGAATATATGATGCAAATGCGAATGGTAGCAGAAGTCTGGGACTTGGGAGGAAGACATGGCACGATCGAGTGAATCAGATACTCGGGTTGGGTCATGTCAAGAGTCAAAATAATAGAAGAGTATATATGAGACGATGTATGAATGTGAATGAGGCAAGAAGTTTTTGGTGTGACCGAGTTGTTTAGCGGTCCGTCCTCTCTGCCTACCTAAACGGCGTGATGGTTAGTTAGTAAGTCTATTTGGTGCTCGAACCTAGGATATTTGTTTATTTATAGAGCGGCATATAGTTCCCGTGAGCACTTAGGCCATAGGCCCATTGTGCTATTTACCATTTTACCTCATTCCTTGAACAGTAATCCTGTCCCTTTAATAAAGTTCACCAGGGTTGGATACGTATGTTTTCTAGTTCCACAATATCTCTTCCCAGGTCTCATCTCTCCTCTCCATTCCCATTTGGTTCCGTTAAGACCCCCCAAAGGAAAAATTCACGGTGGGAACCTCGGATAAGTTCCATGCGCCCGCACGAACCTGAGGATTTGTTCCAGCACATTTATAAATTTAGTTTGGTGCCAAAAACTATCAACAAACCACTAGCATTCCAGCTTACTTATATCAATTGGTAGGCGATGTTTGGCCGTAGTGCTAGTTGAGAATACTAGGTTTATCTTACATATGTCCTTAGATTTTTGTTGTGAATTTTGTTGAATAAGGCAATCCAAGGAATGCTTACATATCCAAGATTTCACGAGATTTCACGTAGATTTCATATCCCATTATAACTTCTACTAGAGTGTTATCTTCATTTGTAACATTTGGAAGATTATCATCGATATGGTTTTATGGTATAAATCCACAGTTCTGATATAGGTAGTTGGTATGTAAACACAACCAATTATTAATTTTGCTTAATGCACTTTGAACATGATAAATAATCTTTCCACAGCATTGTGTTGAACTAGTGATTTAGATGAAGAAAACTGTTTTGAAATGCCTATAATTATACCGCCTCCTTTGGTTTGCTACTGTTGTAACTGTGTAAGTGTGGATCCTACATCTTGATTCAGCCAGGTAAACTAAACTAGAAATACGTCATAATAAAACGTAGTTCGATAAGATGTATTCGTTTGATAAGCTCCTTGTAGAAATCTGAGGGCGATTGAATACGCTGACTTTATATCTAGTACGGATAAAAACGTTCGCGTGTAAACACTATTATAAATTTTTTTTCAATATTCATTAAAAAATGATGAAAATTTAATTTTTGTTAGTACAATTATTGATCTAGGCATTATGTTCGACAATAAACTCACCTTTGTATGTCATATTAATAATATTATCAACAAGGCCCTAAAGACTCTTGGCTTTGTTTTGAGAGCTGCAAAAGATTTCAATAATTTAGGAACATTTATTATGTTTTATAAAACCTTTGTCAGATGCCAACTTGAGTATAAGTCTACGTTATGGTCTCCATTTTTCAATATTCATTCAGAAAACATTGAAAAGATTCAACGGAAGTTTCTAAGGTTTATAAATTATAAATTGCATATTCCTATACAAAACATAAATTACAATTACCTCTTGGATAAAATATCTTTATTGAAACTTTCAGAAAGATGAATAAGCACAGATTTAATATTGTTACAAAGAATACTACATTTTAAAATTGACTGTCCCGAATACTTCAATGTATCAATATCCATGTTTCCAAAAAATCATGCCGACATTTCTTACCTTTTTACTTCAATAACACCAGGACACTAGCTTACCAAAATTCTCCTATTCCGAGACTTCACAATCTCGGAAACAAATATTCTGTTCTGGGTGATATATTTCATTTGAAAACTAATCAGTATAAAATCTATTCTATCACTTTTATTCTTCTAGACACAAATAGACCTATGTACCCATATAACTTCTCCGCTTCTACTATTTTGTTTTGTTGAATCTTTTAAATTCAATTATATGAGTGAGGATTCATTTTTGCCATTATGTTTACATTCTTCTTTATTGTATTAATTTTTAAGTGTTTACTCTGATACAAAATGTTGTATTTTTTTTAAAGAAAAGCCCACTAGGGCGTGTAATAAATAAATAAAAAATAAAAATAACTAGAGACTGTAGAAAATAAAATATGAATTTGTATTTCTTTCGGAAAACATTGTCTACATGATTAATGCAAACAAGAAAACGCTTATGCTAAAAACGCCACTTCCAAACAACTCTGTCTTGGCATACACCTCTTGCCTCATTCACATTCATAAATCGTATCATACATACTTTCTATTATTTCGACATGGCCGACTCGAGTATCTGATTCACTTGATCGTGTCACGTCTTCCTCGGGCGTCCCTGACTACTGCTACCATTCTCATTCGTATCATATATTCTCCTTACATTCCTTTCTTCGTCCATTCGCTCTACATGCCCAAACCATCTATGCGTCACTTTCTCAATCTTACTCATTACGCTTTTATCAGCCTTGCACTATTTGCGGATCTCCACATTCTTCGATCATACATGGTTTTACCACACATACTCCTCGGGGATCTCATTTCTACAACATTTAGTCTACTTTCATCTTTTCTCCGGAAAGAAATACATATTGAAAGGAAGATCAAATCCTGGCACTAGCTCGCTCTATTGGGAACAAGGCTCCGATACCTGGAATGACACATTGTGGAACCAGAAGACATAGCCACATATCCAATGACAACCCTTTATTAAAGGGACTGGATTACTGTAAGGAATGAGGTAAAATGGGAGATAGCATAATGGACCTATGGCCCAAGTGCTCACGGGAACTACATGTAAACCGTCTCCCCTCTATATAAATAAATAAATAATTTCACATGATATTATATATAAGATGTACTACCATAATAAAGCTAGGCTTGTGTGTAGAGGGGGTTGTGTTATTATGTTGAGATATAATTTAAAATCTTTACTATTATTAATATTTCTTATACTTTTTGGGAATGTATTGAAAACATTACTCCCAGATATTTATAGTTCAATTGCCCCAATGATTTTTTTTTACATTTTGGAATTGGGTGAATTGATGTTTGTCCGAGTTTTCTGTTATTTTTTATGGTACAGTTTTATGTAAAATATTATCGTTGTAAGTTTGTAATGTTGCATGCAAGAAGTATATTGCATTTAGTTTTTTGACATTAAATTCTTTAAACAGAACTTCTGATGAATATGTTTGTGGTCTAATTAGAATTGTTTTAATATTATCGTTTGTACTATTTAAGGCGAAGCTTAATGCTAAATCACTATTTTGATTAAACTTTATAACGAATTGGTGTACATTATGAATACAAAAAAATATGTTTTAGATAAATTGAAGGTTTTCCTATCGTATCGCTTGAGTAGAATACGAATAAAAAAATAAGTTACTCAATAAAAAATATAAATCCAAACTACTAAAAAATATATTGTTTCAATAGAAATGTATGAACGCATATAGGAAATAACTTTTAAAAAATACAGTATTATAGCTAAGATTATCTGTGACAGTTTCACTTGATTAAATTTTTTGCTTTCTTATAAAATTATTTACAAAATAAATAAAAATCACTTTTTTGCTTGAAATCGAACGTTTCTAGACTCCGTTTGTCAAGCGATTTTAATGCCTATTACCTACGATATAAGGTATACCAAGAATATACACATTTTCGTCTTGTAGCTTCTTATAATGCCATACTAGGTATTGATGGGCAGAAAACAAAGTATGTCATTCTGAGTAAATATTTATATAGTATACATTATGTCTTAGACATCTAAAGATTTGTATTAGTTTTCTCACACTGTCTTTGAGTATGTTTATGTGTGTAAACCATTTCAGGCATTGATCTACTTTTAATGCCTAGGTATTTTATTTCGTTTTTGCTTATTTATATCTTGGAAAACCTTGAAAATCTATTTAAATAAAAATGTTAATTTCGGGTTGTTCAAAAACATAAATAATCTCCTAAAGTTTTTGACCTCTCCTTTTACTTATTTTAAAAAAACTTGGAATTTCATAACACAGACATTATTTTTCCTTGCATGAAAATCTTTGAAACATTAAAAAATATAGTAAAAATGTGTATTTTTTTAAATTTAATTTTCATTTTAATTAAGAAAAAACTTTTTTTGACAAGTTTTGATGCATTTAAATATTCTGATAGATTTTTTCTACATTTTTCCCGTTAATAATTATTGTAACTTACCAATTCCCCGTTAGTACTGTACGAATGGATGTTCTTGAAATGATAGTAGGTCTTCACATAGTACACGCGGCAGTTGGCGTCCACAGCAATGTGGTAACCAGTTAGAAACTTCAGAGGACAGTCTATCAAAAACATCCCGTCGATGACAGGTTTGACTTTGTCATTCTCCATGACTATGTTGAGGGTATCATTCAAAACGGTCAGCTGTTTGATGACTCTCGACTGGAAGAAGAAAACACACCAGATAAACTGACCACACGGAGAAAGATGCCCTGTTAACTTATCAAATTATAAGAAACAACGGTTATCAACGGGTTCCAGGCATTATGAACGACTCGACGGGAAGTGACATGGTGGGATAATATCCTTGCAGAAGATATTCCTGAAGAAGCTTCGGGATAAGTTCTTAGGTAACTCACTTCAGCCGACAGGACCACAAGAGATCTGGAAATCCTGAGAGAAGGTTTCCCTTTTTTAATCATTCTCATTACACTCACATCAGCCTAGCGTTCTTTGCGAATCTTCGCATTTCTCAGACGATCATGCATGGTTTTACCACACATACTTCTCAGGGATTCCATTTCCACAGCATTCAGTTTCCTACATTAGGGTAGGTATCAGCACTCCATTGTGGACTGCTAGCTTCGCTAATTCGGACAAATATTTGTTTCCGCCATCCACATTATATCCACCAGGAGTTACCTGCATTTACTTTTCTGTCAATACCTCTGTCAGCCTTCCCATCTCTCTTAAACATACTTCCAAAATACACAAACTCATCCACCTGCTTCAAGTATTCATCATTCACAACTATATTGCACACTATTTTCGTAAACACCATAACTTTAGACTCACTTACATTTACCATTAACTCATTCTTCATACTCGTACATAGTTTTTAAGTTAACAAATAAATAAATGATTTTGTCTTACCGATACGTTGTCGTTAATAGAATAAAAGGTGATGTATTCATCGCCTTGAATAAACTTGTATATCCCGTTGCTGGTGCTCATCCAAACGGTTCCATTGCGATGGTAAGCTGTGTCCATTATTATATCCTCTTCTACTTCTGTCAAATTAAACATATTCAAATCGTTCACATTCAGTTGAAAAATTTTAAAACTGAAATGAACAAATTTGGTGTAAAATATGCCATGTCAAGTTCAAGCTGTAAAGACTGACTGAAGCGCCACCGATTGCTTTGAAATTTTGAAACAACGTTGCATTCGAATACTCGCGTGTTTATATGTACCTATATTATCAGGTTTTGTAGGTGTTTTTTTTTGATAACAGCTCCAAATGTTTTCTTAATAGTACAGACAGACTGAGCCATAGCAACGCGTGGCGGGGTACAGTTATTATAAAATAAAAGTTAATATTAACAACACGATTAAAGACGTTTAAAAAAATCATTACCTTCCAAAGTTTTTGTTGAATTATCTTCAGTGAATACAAACACATCAGTCCTGTATTTGTTCCACGTGCTTGTGGGTTCATTTGAATCTTCCACAACATATCCAGGTGTGCCAATTATGTTCTGTCCTGTATACTCCGTAAAGGCCCCGAAATAATCCACTTCTCCAATGTTAAAAATGTTCAAGCAAATTTCTCCAACGTGGGCACTAACTGATTCAAGAATTATTGTAAAAATCACAACAGCGTACACACGACACTTCATTATTTTAATAGTTTTTCTTTAATCTTTGAAAACTGTCAATCAAAAAGTTATTTTCATATAACGCACACAGTCTGAAAAAAATGTATATTTATTTAAGGAACATAAATAGTCTTTAGGAAGCATGTTTCCGAGAGATGGGAAGGCTGACAGAGATAAAAAATCTTTAGGAAGCATGTTGACGAGAGATTGGAAGGCTGACAGGGATATTTAAGGAAGGATAAATGCAGGTAACTCTATTAATAGAGGACTGAACTAATAGCTAATAGTTTAAAGAAGTGAGGCTAGCAGTCCACAATGGAGTTCTGGTACCTACCCCGAAGTATGGAAGTAAGGATAAGTAAATAACTAGATTGCATTTAGTTCCAATTGAATCTTGCGATCACACATAAAGACAGCAATAAAAGTGTGCAGTGAGAAAATGAACACAATGTTGGCAGTTCTTATCCGAAGCCTGATACAGTTAAATATGACCGAAGGAGATAGGGTCCCATTAGGTATGTGGTAGAGTGGTGCCCCGGCAAGGCTATATTCCTGGGTTCAAGCCCTAGATGCGACAGTGTATTTTTCTGATTTGTCATTTGTCAACATTGTCTTTAATAATTAAGTTTCATAGAGTCCCCTATAGACTCAAAAACTTTTTGTCCGTTTTCAGTGAAAATTTCAGAAATAGACCCTTATGGAAAAAAATCCATCAGGGTCTGTGTCACTTTTGGGGATGAAGTGTGTAGAGTATTTTTAGGAAATGGAAGGACTGAAAGTTTTGGGATGGAACAAGGTATGAGGGGTGGGTATTATTAGTAACAGGAGTCTTAAGAGACTGATTTGAATGGAAGACTTGACGCATTATCCCTGCACTGGAATGAAATATATATGAGGTAGTTTTTTAACAGTAACAATGTGGAATTCATAATACTACATGAAGTAAATGGTATAAAAAAAGTCAAGACAAGAGATCCTGGGTTCGATTCCTAGTTGTGACCGTTATCTTTGTATTGTTCTGTATCTTGTTTTGTTTCATGTTTAGTTCAGATTTATTAGTATTATTATCTTCTTGTTCAATGACATATTTTTGTGCGTAACGTGTAAAACAATTTATATAGGTTTGTTACATTACTTACACGTTGTGCGAGTTGTCACTGGAGACAATATTAGCAACGTTTGAACAGGAAAACATGATCATACTTGCTTTTGTAAACAGCGTATAGTTTCAGTGATGTTGCAAGAAAAACTACATACACAACTAAAATTGTAATAATTTAAATAACTATTGTTGCTTTCTTCTTTTCATCATTGTTTGTTTTTCGATTTTGAAAATTATTGTAATCGTAAATAATGCGACGTTGTAGTTTTTACCTCCATGTGAAATAATTCGGGATAGTTTTGAAATCTGTCGATATTGTTCTGACACTCTTTGTTAGTTACGATGCTCTGAGGGTCTAATTAGAATACGTACGTAAAATCCCCTTAAAACGATGTTAGTAAATAAAGTAATATTTTTGATATTAAAACAATTATTATTTATTGTTAAAATGTACACAAAGAAATATATATTATTATTTACATTTTTATATAATATTTTTAAAATAAAATATTCGCCATCATTTAGAATATTAAGTGAAAATATCTTACTTGAACAATGTATTGGTAGGTACTAATGTTAATTATAATTTTATTAAATGTTGGAAATTCTTTCAATATCTCCCTTGACGAGGTTATCATATGTATCACTTATACTTCCCTCGGGAGAAGTTAAGTTGTAAATGGAATTGCTTACAATTTCACTATTGGTGAGGTTATCATAAGTCTCAGTCATGTGTTCATCGGGAGAAGATAAGTCGTAAATGGAATTGATTACAATTTCACATTCGGTGTGGTTATCATGAGTCTCGCTTATATTTCCATCGGGAGAAGTTAAATTGTAAATGGAATTGCTTGTAATTTCACCTTTGGTAGGATTATTGTGGGTCTCAATTATGATTCCATCGGGAGATGTTGAATAGTAAATTGAATTGAAAACATTTTCCTCATTGTTTTCTTCAATGGAACGTTTTTTGGCCGGAGAACTGTTCTCACGAACAATAACACTACCTGTGATATCCGAATTACGAATAGTCCCACCATTACAAATCTTACTACTTTCGTAATCATCCAAACTATTGAGAGTGCCTTCATAAATGGTTGGGCTGTTGACATTGCTGTCTAAATAAAGTTGATCGTATGGAGGACTTCCATACACCAAAATATTGTACACCGAGTTGTCACTGTAAACAATATTAGTAATATTTGCTCCAAGATTACCAGCTCGTGAACACTCCATTTCAAAGAGAAAAACGTTATCATGTTTGCTTTTGTAAACAGCGAACAGTTTTAGTGATGTTGCGAGTAAAATTACACAAATAACTAAAATTGTAATAGTGTAAATAATTATTGTTGCTTCCTTCTTTTCATCATTGTTTGTTTCTCGTTTTTGGAATTTATTGTAATCATAAATAATGCGACTGTAGACACCTGTTGTAGTTTTTACTTCGACGTGAAACAATTCGGGATAGTTTTCAAATCTGTCGATATTGTTCTGACACTCTTTATTAGTAACAATGTTCTTAGGGTCTTCGTGTTCATCTTGGAGATGTTTCACTGATTGAGAGTCCTCTGTAGGGTGAAGTGTTACGTTTGCAAAGCACGAAATGCTTAAAGGAGTTAATGCATAAATGCTGAAATCAACCTTGTTCAACATATTAATCAGAAATATGTTTCCCATTGCATCTATACCCATCGCTTTCAATTTTAAGTTCAGGTTTAGATCGGTACTGAGTCCAAGAGGGTTGTTGTATTTGCGATATATCAAATAACTGTCAGACATTGTGTAAACAGTCCGTCTTATATAGTCGACAGCAACATTTCGAGCTTCCGTTGAACCGAGTCCAATTATCTGAAAAAAGGATTTAAAAAAAATTCACACTTCGTTTTTAAACAAGCTTCCATTATCAAATTTTGTTAAGAATAAAATATCAAAGAATATCCAGAATTCTACACACTTATGACAAAAAGGAAATCAATTTAATACGGCTAATTTCAAAACTACACAAATGCACAAAGACCATATTTTCAAGCCAAAAAACTTCAATAATCTCCTTTCTGTGAAGTGCGTTGTATTATCAACGAATCAGAATAAATAAATAATTTTCAACAACTTTTAAAAACTAACTTAATAAATTATATATATATTCTAATTTGTACAATTTATGGTGGTTGATTAAATATACAGTACAAAAAAACAATAAATCGAGTATGAAATATAGAAGAAATTAAAAATATAACTAGATAACTGTTACACAATTTTCCAAGGAATTTTACAATTTTCATCAGAAAAATATTTTAAAAATTTCCCAACATTGATAATTTCCATACGTCACATAATATTAATAAGATACTCGAGAGAAGTTAATATAAAAAATACTCGACCCTTTTTCCGACTAATTTTACGGTCATAATTTTTCCAATTTTATTCAGCAAAATAAAAAATCCCAACGATCGTAAATTCCTTACCTTCATATAATATCAAAAACAAAAAAAATACACTTCACCTGGTGAACCCGGGCACCCCTACTAAATCACCAAACGTAGCGCAGCACTCGTCACCCCGATGGCAAAGATGTTGATTATGGTTCCCGAAGATGCGATACCCAAACCCTCCCAAATTGAAAATCACGCAAGGAGTGTGTGCCAAGACCAAGTTGATCGGCGGTTTGTCTTTTCTACCTTAACGGCGTTAGTTAGTTAGATAAAAATATTTCCCTAAATGTTGTAGGAGTTAAATTCAAAACTCACATCGACTCGTCTGAGGCGTGGCCATTCGTCTTCAATAATGTGTAAAGAAGTCCTCACGTAGTATATCCTGCATCGATTCGAGTCCACGGCGAGACGGTATCCAGTCAACAGTTGTGGAGGACAATCTATTTTCACATCCGTTCGATAAAAATAACTTAACATCTCCTGATTGTTATTTAGCATGATATAGTAGTCGCTTGTAGCTTCAATCTGGTCGTACATTGTCTGAAAATAAGTAGGAAACGTAGTCTTTAAAAAATATATTCGATAATATTATTATTCAATTTGCAAAATAAAAGATATGTCTCTGAAGCACATGGCTTACAAGTGCGTAAAAATTGTGTACGAATCTCGCTAAACATTTCATGGTCATATTGAAAAGGTCTGTAAATCCACAAATATGTTGTTCAAAGGAGTTGACCAACAATAAGGCTGCTTTACTTTAGCTGAGTACGTAGCATTCTAAAGAGTGGATCTCAGGTATGAGAGCCAGAGGAAACCGTCTATATGCTAATGGTCGAGAAAAAAAACCTTTTTTTTACGATCCCTCTACAGGAGAGGGTCTAAGGAATGCTGGGTATCTGGAGCTTAAGTTATAGGGGGATGTCGCATTACTGCTGATGTCTTATAAGACTCTGAACTGTTAATTATTAATTCCGTCTAAAATTTACATTATGAATAAAATAGTATTCTACGTCCCCAGCCTATAACACAGCCTTGTGGTCTTCCAAGGTGCAGAACTTACTTACCAATGGTGATGCCCCTGCGAGAGAGTCTTCTCTTGTCTCTTAATTGCCTCGCACGAAATTTTGATATTTTCTACATATCCTACAACGAATTCAAGCACGAAGTATTATTTAATCTTTAACTGTGTATAACCTTTTTTCTTATTATGATGAATTTTTTTTATGTTATATTGACTGTTGTATGCATAGCATATAGAATAACACTAGGAATGCCTTGTGGGCGTGTTTCGTGATCCAAATATTTTCCCAATAGATGCTTTTCAATACAAAATTGTGTTTATGAAATTCAAATGATGTGATGATCTATGATATCAGGTTATTAAAAATGAGATAGAGCGCAGGGCAATTCGGCTAAAAAACATTTATTTCCATTTTAATTTATAAAAAGGCACGTCTAGTTTTCTTGATTATTCGATGGTTAAATATGTGAAAATAATTTATTTCAATTTAAAGTTTTTCTGTCGAAAATATATTTAATTAATGAGGAAAGTGATATGAGTTTCAGGAACAAGAAGGGGCTAGATAGATGCGTCTTGTTCCTAAATTCAAAGTACAATTTAAAATTTGTCATGCACACGCGTAACAACCAGGAAAATCTGCCACATTTTGCTTAATAATTTCATCTCTCTCGAAAAACAAGTTATGATGAATTTAAAGCAATTGTTTTAAAAATCTAAATTATTCTTAATTCTAAACTAAAATATTTATTCTCTAAGCTAAAATGTTTAGAAAGTGATTATCTCTGGTTCTGAAATAGTGCTAACTGAATATCGCAAATAAAATAGCCCATTGTTCTCATCAGACTATAGTTACGATTAAAACAGATTCTAGAAACATCAAATAGTCTGATAAAAATAAATGTTTATTTTGAATACGATTATTTTACATATTTATGTATTTTGGAAGGTACAATCCACTTTTTTTATATTTTATATGTTTGAGGATCTGGTAAGGAGACAGTGAAAGATGCATTTCCGAGTCAGTTGAATTGCGCAGTTGGGAGATGACGCTGGACCGATGAAAACGATCCAAGATTTTATTTTAACGAACAGTTTACGATTTGACAAATAGCTACTAAACCATTTTAGCATGTTATCCCTTATTCCTAGAGCAAATAGTTTTTGGATTAGTAGTTTATGGGATACTTTGTCGAATGCCTTCGAAAAGTCTGTATATATACAGTCGACTTGTTTATTTTATGCAAATGATTGTATAATGAAATTTTGAAATACCGTTAAGTTAGTTGCGGTGGATCTTCCTTTGATAAAACCGTGCTGTTTTTGATTAATTAATTTTATTAATTTGGGATAGATTTCATCAAGGACCAATGATTCAAAAAGCTTTGGCAGTACTGACTGTATACAAATGGGCCGATAATTAGTTATGTCAGTATCGTCTCCTTTTTTGTAGATCGGTGTAATGAAGCTAGATTTCCAGCGGTCTGGAAAATGTCCAAGGGACAAGAGACGGTTAAATAGTAATGTAAGTGGTTTAGATAATGTATTAGAGCATGTTTTGAGGAATATTGGTGGAATGTTGTCTGGGCCAGCGGATTTGTCAGTGTCTAAGGAAAGTAATTTTTGTTCGCAACACTTTTGTGTGATTTGGCAGTTTGTTAAGTTTGTGGTCATATTAAATTTGTATTCGGGTATTTTATCATCTGGAGTGTCTTCATCATATACATTTTTGAAGAAGTCCGAAAAAAGGTTTACAATATCCTGTGTATTGTTTGCACTGATTCCATTCATATGCATTATTGGCGGGTAGTCTGTGTTTTCATTGGTCATTTTTTAAGAAATTTCCAAAGGTTTTTGGATTTAAAGACAGTGTCCTCGACAGAGGTTATGTACATTTTGCAACATTGTTTGGAAAGATCTGTGTTTGGGAAGATTTATGGATTTACTTTGTTTGAATTTTTTGTGTTGACTCTTTTTTTGCTGAAGAGAGGCTGTAAGCTCTGATGAAAACCAAACCGGGTAGGTATAGCTTCTTGGTGTGTAAAAAGGTACATATGATTCAATAGTATTAGAAAAATATAAATAAAGTTTATCTAACGATTCATCAACGCTTTCATCGGATAAAAAAGACCAGTCTGTATTTGAGAAATGGGAGTTAATTGAGTCGAAGTCGGCTCGTTTAAAGTTAAGGACGCTTTGTGAAGGTTTCCTTTCATTATCACATGTCATATTTAATTTAATGTACAGGGGAGGATGATGATTATCTATAGGTAGAAGTGGATCATTTGAGAGTTCAACAGACATTTTAGGATAGTTTGATAAAGCTAGGTCTAATAAGCGATTGTTACTGTTGTATATAAAATTATGTTGATGAAAGTTTAGAAAGTTTACCATGTCCAAAATTTCACGTGCACGATCGTTTTCACTTTCGTTTATGATGAGACCACAGTTATTTGCTTTCCATATTAAGTTTGGTAAGTTATAATCCCCAAGAATAACAATTTTCGAGTGAGGATATTTTGATGAAATTGTTTCGATGTCTTGACAGTGGTTTTTATATGACTGAGGGTCAGAAAGTGGTGGTAGATAGGCCGTTCCAAATATAATTTTCTCGAGAGGAGTCGTTATTTGCACAAAAATATGTTCTATGTTATTGTGTTTCGTGGTTAATTTTTTTGCTGACAACTTCTGTTTTATTGCAATTAAAACTCCTCCACCTCTTGACTTGGAACTTGATCTGACGTTTCTGTCGCAACGAAATACTTTGTAGTTAGTAAGACCGAGTTCAGTCGATTTGATTTCCGAGTTTAGCCAGGTTTCCGTTAGTATAATGATGTCATGATGATGAGAAGGTAGAGCTGCTTGTAGGTCATCGAGTTTTGATCGCAGTCCGCGGATGTTTTGATAATAGATTTTTATGGTTCTGGTTCGGTTAGGTGGTATTTCTTGAATATTTTTGTAACTTCCTAGTTTTTTTGTCGATTCGGCACGATTCGGGGGTGGAGTTAATGTATTTTATGGTGACATCTTCACCATTTTCTTTCCTTTTTTCCAGCTGAACCCTCAGATCGCTCAGAAATTTTTGTTGCGCCGGTGTTGAGTCGGGGTAAATTCTGACATTGTTCTTGTGAAGACTTCGTTTGCTTAGAATATTTCTGGATTGTGTTGAATTTTGTAGTTCTATTTTTATTGGTCTAGGCTTGTCATTTAATAATTTTCCAACCCTATAAAATTTAGAAATATTTTCATTTGCTGAATTGTCGATTACACCGATTATACTGGTGACAGCTGCCTGGTCATCCGAGATCCTGCCAGCTTCTGTCGCTTTAATGCTTTCGGGCACATTGCAAATAATAATATTTTCAGATCGCACTTGTTGTTCATTCATTTCCGAAATTGCCTCGCAAATATTAAAGTTGTTTTGCTTGGATTTGCTCTAATATCCTTGTATGCGCAGTTCACCTTCTAAATTAGCAGTTTTGGATGCTACAGCTGAAGACTTGGTACTTATGGCACTTAAAATTTCACATACGCAACAACTGTCATTGTAGCTCTCGTGGAATATAAACTGTAATCTGTTTATTGCGGTGTAATACAGTAATTGCTGTGCTGTTAAAATAAAATAAAAGTGCCAAGTTACCCGTGTGAATGTTAGAAATGAATGCTGTTGTAAACACACGCGTAATTTTGTTCTAATAATTTTGACAACTTTAACATTGACCTTAGTGTTTGGTAGTGTGTGTGACAAGTGACAACTACCATAGACAAAGTACCTGGGCAAGGTGCAGTGAGAAACGTATTTATATGTGAGGTGCAGTCGGGAATTAAAAGTGCTGCTATAATTACAGCTATTGCTCCCATGACAACCAATCAGAATACCGCCACTACGCCATGACAACCAATCTGAATACCGCCACTACGCGCTCTACCAGGGCAAATGTGACGCAAGATGCAAATGAAAAAAATCTATCTGACAGTATTCAAAAAATGTTCAGAAAGGAGTTTGATTTAATGAAAACCTATTTTGAAAATAAATTAGAAGAGCAATCCAAAATCTATGAGAACAAAATGGATGAATTATTAGAAAAGAACTTGATTATCCTGAAACAGATGAAATTTTTTTCTGAAAAATATGAAGAACTAAATACAAAATGTGAGAAAATGATAAGTGAAAATAAATGTCTCTCCGAAAACATAAAAAATAAAAGCGACGACCTGAAAAATGACCTCAAAAAAATAACTTTAAATGAATCTTATGCTGAGAAAGTAAAAAAACATGAGCCTACGGTAATGATTAAACCGAAAAATAAACAAGAAAATGTCAAAACTACAATGGAAATTAAAAAAAATATTGATCCCATAAACTGCGGTGTGACGGGTGTAAGAAACGCAAAAGATGGTGGAATAATAGTTGAATGTAAAAATGCGTCGAATATAGACAAGATGTGTGAAGAGGTAAAGGAAAAATTAGGAGACAAATACGATATTAAAAAAAATTACAGCGAAGAAACCAAGTATCAAAATTGTTGGAATAACACAGAAGCAAGACAGAGAGGAAATCGAAACAAAAATAAAATCACAAAATGAAGACATATTCGAAAAAAGTTCAAATATTGAAGTAACTTACATAAAAGAGTTTAAAAATAAAAGAGACCAGATAAATTATACAGTATATGCGGAAGTCGACGGAAACACTTACATGAGAATAATAAAGGCCGAAAATATATATATATATAGGGTGGGACAGATGCCGGGTGTACAATAACATAAATATAATGAGATGCTTTAAGTGCAATGGATATAACCACAAGGCAATAGAATGCAAAAATCAAAAATCATGCTCTAAATGTGCAAAACAACATGACATAAAATAATGCACAGATGATGAGGATATTCAATGTATAAACTGCATAATGACAAATAAAAGATTGGGACTCAAACATAATACAAATCATTCAGCTACAAGTAAGGAATGCCCAGTATATAAAAGAAAAGTTGAAATAGAAATGAAAAAAATCGATTTTTTAGGCTGAAGGAACAGATCTTATACCTAAACATACAAAGCCTTATATCACACCATGAAGAGCTCCAAATATTATTAGAGGAGAGAAAGCCACAAATGGTTATGTTAAGTGAAACACATGTCACAGAAGACATAGAAGATAATGAAATCAATATTCCGCAGTACAATACTATAAGATGTAACTCATATAGCAGACATACGGGTGGAGTAATTCTATTAATCAAACAAAATATAAAATTTGAAATAATAACCAATGATCAACACGATAAAACAGCGTGGATGTTGGCGATAAAAGTAAAAAGTGGCTTAAAAAAGGAGTCTACTGTATTGTATACCGTTCACCTAATTCGAGTATGAAGGATTTCTTAACGTACTTCGAAAAATGGTGTTCAGAGAACATCAAAGAAAGACAACCGAATATTATAGTAGGAGATTTCAATATAAACATGAATAAAAATGCAGACACTTATACAAAAAAACTTAAAAATATCATTGAGTTCAATGGGATGAAACAACTGGTAAAAGATCCCACTAGAGTGACTCTGACATCAAGTACATTAATTGATCTGGTGATAACAAATGTATTTGAACTACAGGTAAATCTTTTAGATTCACCCAGAATCACAGATCACTCCATAATTCAAATTATAGAGCAAAATAGAAATACGGGAAAACATTTTATAAAAACCAAAGTTTACAGGAACTATGCAAAATATGACGAAGAAGAACTTAGATTACAACTCAGAGCACAAAATTGGAATGGAATAATGGAATTAGATTTTGATATGAAGGTAGAAACACTCATAAAAAATATAAAATATTCAATTGATAAAATTGTACCAGAAAAACAAACTAAGAACCAATCAAAAAATAAATGGTACAACAATAAACTTAGAAGCATGCAAAAGGAAAGAGACAGATTGTATAAAATAGCAAAAATAACGAGGAGCTCGGACAACTGGGAAAACTTCAAAATCTATAGAAACAGGTATACCACTCAATTGAAAAGTGTAAAAAATGAATACTACAGAATTAAAATAGAGGAAGAAAGGGGAGATCAGAAGAAAATGTGGAAAACAATAAAATCGTTACTGAAAAATGAAAATAACAGTATTGCATATGAAGACATAATATTCCCCCCTAGAACAGATGGGTTAAATATAGCCAATAAATTCAACAATTATTTTATAAAAAGTATTGAAAATATTAACGAGAGTATTCCGAAAATTGTTTATAATGTTCATGATGAAATTGAAGAAAGAAATATAGAATTGGAAATTAAAAAAATAACAAAGGAGGAATTAAAAGTAATTCTGAAACAAATGAAATCAAAACCCAGTCCTGATGGAATAACAATACAATTAATAATTCAATCATTACCAATCATTGAGAATTACTTACTTAATTTTATAAATGAATCTATCACCTTAGGAAAGTTCCCTCAATCATGGAAAATATCAAGAGTCATCCCAATACCGAAAATAAAAAATACAAAAAAATGTGAAGAATATAGACCAGTGAACACGCTCCCTAAGTATGAACAAATACTTGAACATATAGTAAAAAAACAACTTGTTGATTTTATAGAAAAATGGAATATATTATGTGAAGAACAGTGTGGATTTAGAAATAACCAATCTTGTGAAATGGCTCTCAATCTAGTTCTGGAGGACTGGAAACAAGACTCAGATAAAAATAAATATGTGATCGCAGTTTTCCTGGACTTTCAGAGAGCTTTTGAAACGATAGATAGAGATATAATTATTAAAAAACTATCTAAAAATGGAATAAAAGGAAAGGCATTGAAATGGTTCAAGGATTATTTAAGTAATAGATATCAAACCACAAAAGTTGGTGAGACAATATCCGAACCAGTAAAGATTACATTGGGAGTACCACAAGGGTCGGTTCTCGGACCTATTCTTTTTATAATGTACATTAATGATATGGTGAAAGTATTGAAACATTGTAAAATAAGATTATTTGCAGACGACGCACTGATTTATATAACAGGAGAAGATTATGAACTCATAATGAACCATCTCAATGAAGACCTACATAATATATCAATATGGCTGAAGAAAAATAAACTTAAATTGAATGTAAACAAAACAAAATTCATGAACATTGGAAAACGAGTAACGCAAACAAAAAAAGACATATTGATAGACGGTGAAGTATTGAAAGAAGTATTTGAAATGAAATATTTGGGGGTAATAATTGACTCCAAATTAACTTTTGCTCAAAATACAAAACAAATTATTAAAAAGATTGCCAAAAAAATCTCACTGTTGGGAAGAATAAGAAGATTCCTTAACGCAGTTTCCAGTAAAAATGTGTACTACGCAATTATTGTACCACACATAAATTACTGTAGCAGCATTCTATTCTTATCCAACGACGGTTTAATGAAACAAATGACAATTCTACAAAATAGAGCAATGAGAACCATATTGAAGAAAAATAGATACACAAAAATTAAGAACATGTTGAAGGAGTTAAATATCTTGTCATTTAAACAAATTATTTACTTTAATACCATATTTTTAATCTACAAGATAATCAATGGTCATACGTCTAGTGAATTCCTGAGAAAAATTGATAAATTGCAGAACAAACACACACATGAGACAAGGAAAAGAAATGAATTGAGACTCCCCTTCAGGAAAAAAACACAGAGTCAAAAGTCATTGATGTACGGAGCGTTGAAGATATTTGGAGAGCTACCAGAAGAAATAAAATCAGAAGAAAACATAAAAACATTTAAAATTAAATTAAGAAAATATGTGATTGATTCATTTTAAATGTGTTACCATAATTATATGTATATAAGGATTGTATTAGGACATAGATAACTATGTACCTACTTAAAATACCACAATAAACAATAAACAATAAACATGCAATTGGGGAAATTTTAGAGATTTGATCCTTGTTAAATTTGTTGGCCGGATCAAAAAGTACTTTATTTAAGGCATTGACAGCTATTTCTGCTTTGGAGATGAAATTTTGCACATCCATTGTGAAACGTTTAAAAATTCACTATTCTCTGCTTATCACTGTTGGGAGTCGATGATTTATTTTTGCTTTTGTTGACACAGTACACAAGTACTTCCAATGCTAAATACTGCTATGTTAGTAAATAAGAGCAGCTTGTTAATATTCGATAATATTTATGTGTAATAATTCACTGTAATTAGTTTAAATGTTTAATTTTGACAGGAGTAGATCAAAATATGTTTATAAAAGATTTGATAAGATATATGTATATAAAAGATAAACATACATCAGTCTAGTTTGACGAAAAAACATTGTTGATTTTAAACTCTTATTGTTTTGTTTTTAAATTTACATTAGTTCCACACAGAAGACCTTGAAGAAAATAATATCTCTCAGAGCCTTATAGCATCTTTGGAGAGGTATAGAGTGTATTTTAACCCTTTCACATCCGCATTATTGTTTCCACATATATAAAATATGTAATGCTTGAAAATACCTCAGAAATATATTTTAAAATATTTTACATTTAATTTATTTATTTAGAAATTATTCTGCGTTAATTTGGATTAACATTGGACGTAAGAGGGTGTTTTTTTTTAAGTAAGGTAAAATAGATTCATGTCAAAAATGCATATTTACAATGTCGTGATAATCTCTAAGGTTAGAAAAAAATAACATTTTAACTAAAATTCATTCAGAAATAAAGAAATAATATAGGATAATAATTTATAAAAGTTCGCCATAGTAGTCGAAAATATGTTCGTCACTACCAGTGTTAATTTAAATGAACATTGAAATTCATTTACGATATTCTGGCAAATGACTGTGAACAGTAAATTGAACTGTTGTTATTATTTTAAAACACATCTTTATTCGTTAAAATATTTCGTTTTATTTAATTCGAGTAGAAAATATTGATATCTCACCAAATATAGTAATCAATGACGGTGGAAATTCGATGAAACTCACTGTTTACGCCAAATAATGGCTAATTGTCGTGTAATTGCGAATTGTTTATGGCAATGAATTTTGTTCCTGAACCCCGTTTTCCTCTCCTTCATACCTCTCCTCTTTGTCCGGGAATCAGTCAGTGCAAAACCAACCGCCGTGACGCGAAGGGAACATCATTACCCATAACGTATCTTATCGCAAGAAACAATCAAAATCATCTTAACGCATCGCAATAAATAATATTTCGCTAAAACCAAAATTACAGTGGAATCCAAGTGAATCAGTGAATCCCAACAAGTGAATGTTCCTCTACATCCGTAAGTACCCTTATACCCTTATAAATTCATTGCCAATGAATAATTGATTGTGTTATAAAAGGTCCACAGCTTAAACACTCACAATCAGCAGATGTCAAAATATTTACCGTTTTTGTGGAGGGAATAAAGATTTCAACAGAGCGGAAAAAATAGACAGAAAAGATAACAAGCTATAAGAAAACAAAAACACTACTTTTCTAAATCACTACTATTACGGTAAAAAAAATCACAAAGTTCGTGTTAATTTGAATTAACACTGGTGCTGAAATGGTTAAGAAAAGGAGTTAGAGGAAGTTCTTGGAAGGAAAAATACATAAGGGTGGGTAGGTATCTGATGGTCAGTGTATCCAGGAGTGACCTATGAATACATATCTCCAACTGCAGTGCAAGAAGATGCGATGGGCCGAGAAAGTCCAGCTAGAGAGACCACTCTTTCTCAATCGAACTCCCCTGATCCGGCCCGCCACGCAGTTGCTGCCGCCAATTCCTGAACAAACTTCACTCCGTGTTCCCGGGAACCCTGCTAAGTCACCATACGTAACGAAACCCTTGGGGTCACCCTATGGCAGAGGTTATGGTTTTCCAATAAATGTTTTCTAATAGTCGTGTGATAATGCGCGTTTACCCTTTCAGACTTGAACTAAAACTGATGCTTGATAAAACCTTGTTGCTTGATAAAAATAGAGTTGCACTTCCTCCTTCTTGAGTCAACTTTTCGGGCAGCATAACAGTGTCCATCAACAGCGTAGTATAATTTAAAATGGTTTTCTAGGTTTAGGTGGTAGCCGTCAATACCAATAACTATAAAGTTGAGCCCCGTCGTCTTTCTTAATATTGTTCTGTGCGTTTTGGGTCTTCCTGGAACTTCAGGAACAAATCCAAATTAATGGCCGGTTTCAATTTAATGCTAGGATATTAGTTATTTTTAAGGATGGCCGAGTTTACATACTCGAAAGTGTTTTGATATTCTTTTGGAATTCGTCCATTCTTTTTGACCTTTATAAACATTGTAATATCCAGAACAGCTGAATTTATAAACTCTATCGAGAGGACACATTATGCCTGCAAAAACACGGCGTAGTACCCGAAAAAACAAGCTCACTTGAAAGAACATACGGTTTCATTAGGTGTATTTCATTTAACTAATTTAAATTATAATAAAACTTCAAAAATATTTTCTTATTTCGTTGTTTTTTTTAATTTAATTATGATCAAATTAAATAATATAACTATTAAGTTTTGCATATGTTGACATTTTCATGAAAACGGCCTTTAAAGCTGAAACAGCTGTAACTAGAACAAAAACCAAAAAATAATTGTAGAACTTAATAATTATATTATTTAATTTGATCATAATTAAATTTAAAAAAAACGAAATTAGAAAATATTCTTGAAGTTTTTTAATAATTTGAAGTTATTAAATTTGATTTTAATTTAAAAAAAATGGATTTCTACGAATTATACACAAAAACAATAAATAAAATATTTTGTTTTAACATGGAAGTAAAAAAACAATTCTGTGAATATAAACGGCTATTCTGGGAAAACTACCCTTGGTAGATAACATTCTATTCCCAAAAATATATATAAAAAAAATTCTGGTACGGTGGTAAAGAAGGTACAATTTACAAAAATACCTTTTTGCAGTTATTACGAAAATAGTCGTTTGAAAAATTTAGCATCAGCACACGCGGGAGATCGGCGAGGCAATTGTTTATACCTATTCACAAAATGTTATTACATAAAAACAATCAAACGGTCAAAACAAACCTTAAAAAATATATCTTTCGGAATATATATTATTACAATATATATTTTTTTTAATTCTTAGCAAAGAAAGCGAGTTTTTCCTCTAGGGAGGAAAAATTGCTAATTTTCATATATAATAATTGTAAAAAGGCACTCACCGTTTCATTGGTATTAATGGATATCAGGTCTATGGACTCTTCGTGGAGGTCGTATTTATAGATGCCGTAGTTGGTGGTCACGTAGAGAATGCCGTTCACGTGAAATGCAGACTCCATGATGATATCATTTAACACATCTGAAATGACAAAAATAATTGCTTGCATTTCAAAAATTGAACGATAGAAAAGCCATCATGGAATTTGCTTTCCCTGAATTTTCCAGCAGAAAATGTAAAGTTCAAACGTATAAGAGGACGAAGTATACAAAAAGATTCATCACAATAGTTATCGCTGACCAGAAGAAGAGGTCAGCCCTAGGTACACAAAGTTCTTAAAAAGTAGGATTACATACATTTGATGCCGTGACCAGGAGAGACGGTTATCCAACTAAGTGACAAAGTCAGATTGACAGTCAGATAAGCGGAAACATAACAAGACTTCAAATATACAATGTTGAACACCGATGGAAAAATTAATGCGATAACAGTATTATTTGGATCGGTGCTCATTGTATTGTATATTAAGTTTGCACTCGTTTCATTTGCTGATCTAATAAAACGTATTATATGTTTTATACATATTGCTTACCTTCGATAGTTTTACTCACAATAATGTCTTCATCATCTGCCCACAGGAAAACTTCTGTCAAGTGCTTTTTGAAGAATCTCCCTGGCTCGACATTCTTCGTTGTCATGTTTTGAATTTTAGCCAAGATTTTCTTCGAGTACGGACGGTTTGCAATAGTCAACGCATCTTCACAAGATTCTTTTCCAAGTCCTAGCGTGAGCAGGCAGAATATCAAGCCGAATATTAACTGACCTTTCATTTTCCTGCAATGTATACAGATTTGCAAAAAAAACTTTTAGTGTAGTTAACTTTTCCATCTTTCTTAAAAAAGCTTGATCAATTGTGAATTCACGGATATCCATGTCGTTGGGTGATATCCTTTTTGTATAATAAAACACAACTATTCCTTATTATTTGGATGCAAAAAATTCCCCATAGTTGTTACTTTTGGTTTTCCACAGGGGTTAAATCTTGGCCCCCTGCTTTTTACAAAATTCATAAATGACCTAGGTTTAAAATTAAACTGAGATTATGCTTTCTTCACCGATGATAATAATTTTTTTCTAAAATTAAGTCTGCTTAACAATGACCTTGACACGCTCAAAAACTGGTATTCTGTCAATGAAATGAATGAAATTTTATACTTTAAACTTCACTCAATAGAAAATTATAAAGGATTTTCTCTGCGTAATTAATTAATTACACTGTTCTTAAAAAGTGTCTACTATAAGGGATTTTAGAATCACTCTACATTCTAAAGTCATATTTGATGTATAAATCACAATGTATATATTTATTCGATATATACACTTGTGTAAATGACAAAATGATAATTATTTATTTATTTTATTTTAGTAATTTATACATTTAAGATTACAAATTAATTGTTACATGCAAATATGCTATATTTTCTCCTGCTTGATGTGGCTTAGTTTAAAATGATGGGATTTTTTTACAGAATGTGCAAACCATTCAAAATCCTAAATCAATTTTGATCCTTTACAAAACCTTTATTCTCTGCGTAAACTCTGCAAAGACCGGGCAATGCCGGTAATTGAGCTACTAATTATGTAAAACTGTAATTCGCCAAGTATTTCAAGATTCACAAAACTTTAAAAATAATATATTTAAAAAAAAAGTAAAGTCACTCAAACCTTTATACCCCTAGAGCTATTTTTTTCGCTTTTGGGAACAACTAGTACAGTCTAAAATAAATAGTTTTGTCGCCCTTTCTCTCATTGTGAGAAATATGATCTAAACATTGTTAGAAAGAGAAATTACCATTGTAGCGCTCGGTATTTTATCGCATCGTAAAACTAAGCAACAGCATTCTAGTGATCAGTGCTAAGTTAACAAACCAGTACCAAGAGAGAACCCACTGGGTCCTCTTTTGGAATTGAATAATTCTTAAAATCTTTGGAAAATTGCTTGCAGCTACAAAGTGATTTAAATTCTATCGTCGAATGGAGTCATACCAATAAATTAGGATTTAATTTTAAGAAATGCTACATTATGTGCTACACAAAGACAAACAAAACGATTTACTATAACTACAAAATGTCTTATTCTTCTCTTCAGCACATTGTTATTTCGAGTGATTTGGGAATCGCATTTGATACGCACCTAACATTT
Organism: Hesperophylax consimilis; assembly: GCF_061612785.1. Lineage (NCBI taxonomy): Eukaryota > Metazoa > Arthropoda > Insecta > Trichoptera > Limnephilidae > Hesperophylax > Hesperophylax consimilis. The sequence continues at coordinate 21,594,879 of NC_142854.1, read as the reverse complement.
CACGTCCACATAGAAAGGATATGCAACAAATCTTTAAGAATTCTAGGATTTGTGCTAAGCCACTCCAGACATGTTTGCAGCTCGGCCGCGATTCGTGTGCTATACTATAGTTTAGTACGTAGCATTTTGGAAAGTGGTTCTGTAATATGGGGACCAATGGATTTAACTTACTCTCAAATGATGAGAACGTACAAAAGAAGTTTCTGAGATATTTATATCTTGGAAACTTCAGATATTAGCCCTGGTTATATCCATCAGCCTTTTTGTCCGGCATGCTGGGTATTAATAGCCTCACCGATAGAAGGAAAACTGCTTTGCTGACAACACCATATAAACTTCTAAACGGTAACATCTGTATTCCCGATATAATAGAAAAAATTGAGTTTTATGTCCCCGACAATTACACAAGAGCGCGCAGGCACAGAACCTTTGTCGTTCCAAAATGAACTATTGAACTATTATAATAAATATTAACTGAACTATTGAACTAACTGGTTTAACTGGTTCGATACGTTTGGTAATTTAGCAGGGGTGCCCGGGTCCATCATGTGAGGTGTGTTCAGGCCTGCCCACCAGCTGCGTGGCGTTACAGATCGGGAGAGGCTGATTTGGTGAGACCCTTTGACCTGTCCATCTGGTCTCTCGACCCATCGCCTTGCGCCGCAGTGGGAGATATATATTCAGACATCCGTCATACTTGGACATACTGATCTCTAAATTCCTACCCAACACTCATGCTCTCCTTCCATTCCTTAAAAAATACCCTCCACACAGCAGCCCCAAAGATAAAATATTCTCTGAGAAAAATTATTTTCCTCGCTTTTCACTTTTTCATAAATATTAGTGTGTATATTTTTCACACGGAGAAAACTTACTGTTATGAATTATTTTTAATTTATTAAAAATCTTGTAAAATTATTCGTTTTCATGTTAAAAATGGGACTGCGAGCTTATAAATTAAAATAGTTCGTAACAAAGTATCATTCTAAAGCAAATGTTTTATGCGGACGGCTGAACACGTGTTCGTACAAATACTGACATACTTAAATTGTATGTATTGTGTCATGATATCTCGTATTCTTGATAAATGCTGAATTACTCATATCATTCACTTTGAGAAAATTGATAATTTTCCATGACACGTCAAGCAGATAAAAATGTTCATTTGTGAAAATCTAAATTAGCTTTTTTGTAGACACCCACACTATTACATAGATAATAAAAATAAATTTGAAAAAAAAAAACGCTTCAGTCAGATTTTTTATTTAACCAACCTGACAATATTTTAAAATCTTCCTTAACCACCACTACTGTAAGCGGTGTAGTTCCTTGTGTAATGACGGAGGACTTAGCCAGCCGAGGAATTGAACGTACTGTTATAAAACGATACCCACTTGTAATCAATATCATATGTGCGCAGTAGCTACAAAAACTAAGATCATTATTTCTTTTGATTAATCATGTTGTTAGATTATATAATAACTTTGTTTGTGAAACCCTGATGAACCAACTATATCTGTATCTTAGTCCATGAATTATCATACCACTCCACATTCCTACCTCTTGCACCCTGTGATATAAGATGAATTATTAAAACAGTACCAACGACATCTCTTTGCTTTAAGTGTTAGTTAGCTTTTAGACGATACAGACGTACATACCCGTACACTTGTTTTTAGTGTATGTTAATAAATAAATCCATACTTTCTGTGTAATGTCATTTTGTTAACTTATTTATTTGACACTCCTTAACCTGAACACAATGTACGGTATTCTGCAAACAGAATACGGGGAAAATTCTCTTAAAGGTCAAGCACCAAACAGTTGCTCCCTTGATTGGCGTAACTATTAGTGGCCATCGTAAGAAACCCAGGAACCACCGGGATCATGCACCAGACAATCGGCATATTTGATGAAATCTTTCACCAGCTTCCAAATAGTCCCAGTGGCCTCCTAACAGTACGATGCCAGCCACTATATCATTTGCACAAAACATCAGACGCCTTCTGACAGAATGTGCCAAAAGCCTGAGGAAAATATTAAAAATAAGCACTGCATTATCGTGTTATCAGTATACAACAGGAAACATTAATTCAGATTATATTTCTGTGTTTTAATTGATTGTTTTCATTTCGCGTGACGTAATTTTTAAAGCTGTTTCTCCTGCAATTTTTATACGGAGTGTTACGCCCCCGCATTGCAACATTGTTGATAAGAAAACCATTAAAATTGTGTAATTTGCTTTGTGCCATTCAATTATCAGGTATGGCATCCTAAGCAGTGGGCGGTGCAGCCAAAACCAGTGTTCCGCAAAGCGTCACACTGGTGTACCGTGATCATCAGTTGGTGTGCCGCGGAAAAATCAAGGTATTGTGAAGATAATAAGAAAACAAATGGGAGCAGATGAGAGATAATATCAGTCACTTCTGTTTCATATAGAAGTACGATAGCTTTCTGACGGAAAATTACTATGTCGAAATCGTAGCCACGACCTATTCTGTATACCGCAGGGTCGGACAGATGTCATTGCCCAACATAGCATGACAAGAGGTATGACCTTGCTAAATGCCCTACCAACGGATATAGATGTGTTTAATATCACTATACCATGTTTTAAAAAAAATATGTACATGTATTGTTAGTTATAATAAAATTTTACCATAATTGGACTTACCTGTCTGTCGTACAATAAAAAAATAAAAAAATGTCGGATTTACGAGCTAAAAAATGAGTCCCAGACGTTTTTAGAGGCCCAGTGTTCAGATTTTGCTTCTGTGTTTAAAAAATAAGAATGGGTAGTAAAACTTGCAAATCTGGCGGACATATTTGCTCATTTAAATGAGCTCAACAGAAAAATGTAAGGCAGAAATTCTTAAATTTTAACGTCATCGGACTAAATGGAAGGCTTTCGCGCTAAGTTGGTATTATGAATCAGCCACGCTGTCAATGGTAGTAATGAAATGTTTCCAAATGTCATGGCTGTCGATTCAGAAACAAAGTGCAGGCTTTGATAGTAAAACACTTAGAGCTATTAGCAGAAAAAATTAACTATTATTTTCCTAAGTGTGACCTACAACCTATGGACTGGGTACGAAATCCGCTCTTGGATAACGTTTCCCTTGTACACTTACCGATAAACGAGCAGGAAGAATTCATAGATTTAAAAACTGATCGGACATAAAAACTAAAATTTTCCAAAGTAAACATTTGCGAGGACATTTTTGACTGTATTATTATAAAATTTATTACCGTTTGCCACAACCTACTTATGTAAATTGGGATTTTCAACTCTCATTACTATTAAATCAAAAAAATCGAACACCTGAGGACGATCAATGAAGAGATGAGAGCAGTCTTATAAATGATTGCTCCAAATTTACATCGCCTGTGCTCAGTTAAACAGGCTCACATTTCTCACTCAACATCTTTTCATATTATGTATATTGATATTAGTAATAAATAAATATTAAATAAACATTGCTTTTTTCTTCGGGGTACCTCTGAAATTTTTTGATTTGAGAGGTGCACCTTGAACACAAAAAGTTTGCGGAACACTGGCCTAAGCTATACTAGATCCGTTAGCCAAGGCAAAAAAGCTGTAGTTAGAGTGATGGATAATAATCCTTATTTGTATCCATCGACACCCTTATTTAAGGAAACAAAATTATTAGACGTAAAACAGATTTATATGCATGCACTCTTAATATACTGTACGAACAATCCCAAGCTTCATAGTCTTGTAGATCACAGTTACATAACAAGACTAAGATCAGAACAAATGATGATAGTACCAAAAATGAACACATCGTTTGGACAACGTTTCCATGTATTCCTCGCTCGTAATGCATAAAATGGGTTCAAGCAGCAATGCAGTAAAATTTAAACAGGCCTTCTTCAAAAGAATATGGAAAGCTTCCTGAATTAAATTATTGTCTGACTGAAGAAAGAGCCAAGTTAAATTATTCCGACTTTATCTCTAATCGTATATATATATTTATTATTTTAGTTTTTGTGTTACCATTTGTATTACGATATATATACAACATGTATTATTGTTTTTACACTTTCTTATTTATGTTATCACCATAATACGGGCATTTGCCTAGTTTAATTGTTAATAATGTAAAAAAATACAAATAAAATGAATACAAGTTTCTCGTTAACTCCAGTTAAAGTTCCAGAATAAACAAATTATTTTTGAAGATGATATCTATACGTCATTTGTTATGCCGAAACGTTAATTATATGAAATTCCATCCCTGAAAATTATTTAGAAAACGTTCTGTTCTGTTTTTTAATATGTTATAGGAATGAAAATTCACAAGTGTATCTTTAAATGCAACAAAAGCATTTTTCTAGAGATTTTTAATTTTTATCTTTTTTTTAATATTACCGCGCTTCCTCTAATATTCGTATTTATATATCTCCCTTTCAAACCATCTTTGAACGCTTACTACGGGCCTTAAGGGACGTACTTCATTAACTATAACCAATGATTCTTTACAGTATTTGGAGTAAAAATGGTAACGAAATTTTGATTAATTACTGATATTGAATATTGCTAATTTATTAACAACCCTTTCAAGTTATTCGTATTATCGCAGGCCCTTAACGAATTGAATTGAGAGGTTTCCCGAAATACTTTTAGTAAAATACACGATGCCAGAACACGTGTTTATAAAAATCCTAATATTTCCGCATATCGTCATTGTATATTGTATCGACATCAAATGGCTTATTTTTCTCCGTTTTGGACATTTATGGTCGGGATGAGATGTTGGGTTAGGTTAGGTTAGGAATGATTTAGAAAAGTCACCCAAGACTAAAATTTCACATATTTTTACTTCAAATAATGTCAGTAATCTCTAGTTAAAGTAAGTCAAGTACATCATTTTGAACACCCTGTATAGTACACATTCTACTTTACGACCTGTTATATACCTGTGGCCATACTCCACCTCTGTACAGATAAGTATTATCATCAAGTATCCGACAAGATATTGTTCCATTAGACTCTTCAACGAGTATAAAGTCAACATACGTCAACTGAAATATAAATAATAATCAACTTGTAAATGTTTTATTGTTTATGTTTTTGTTTGACCGATTGACCTCCCCAGAGACTGGAGTTAATCGCGCTAACAGCTGACCCAAATCCCGATTGTATAGGACTGATATTTATTTAGTATATTAACTGCTGTAATGTCATCCAATTTCAGAGAAATTGCGTGTCCGCTTGTGTGTATGTGATTGCCATAAAAAACTAATGCATTGTCATCGACAACTTGTAATCTTCTCCATAACATATTAGTGCATTACCGTTTTATGGAGAACATGAAAAAATAAATAAACAACGACTCTATCTACCGAGTTTCAGATCGATCGGATGTCTGAAAGTGGGTCAATTTCCACATAAATAGATTTTTTTTCTATTGTACAAAAAATGTATTTTAAAACATTCAAAAATTATTATAAAAATAGTTTGACTGAGGATTGAACCTTCCTCCCCAGGAACTGGAGTCAAAATCTCAACCAACCTCGGCAAAAGATCGCGTAGGACCGTCAGTTATTTCGTATATTATCTGAGGTTGTCCAGTTTCAGAGAAATGCGTATATGTCCGCTTGTGTGCATGTGATTGCCACCAAAATTTGATAGAATGCATTGTCATTGACAGCAAGCCTGTTTGCCGAGTTTCAGCCCGATTAACGCAAATGAGTTAATTTTCCCTTCATTCTTAAATTAATTGAGGAAAATAAAAGTGATTCAAATAGATGTATTTAATAAAAATATAATGTATGGACGCCCCTGTCATCTCTGTCTTTCGCAGGTTTTAATGGAATGATATGATGTTTGTGGCTGGTAATGTCCTTCCGAGGTTAAAATGGTATACAATTCTACTATATATGATTTAACCTGTCAGGCCTCTGGCATATATCTCTTAGAGACGCTGTCAGAAGGTCGTAGAATTTATGTATATTTCCACTTTGCAATTAAATCCAAATTATCGATTTAGTATCGGAAAACTTAAAAAATGTTTTGATTGGTCATGTTCAAATTTAATTTTTACAAATGATTTTAAAAATATTAAAATTCAGCGCAAACACGAAAAAGTTTTAAAAATGGCTCATATCTCATTTTTCATTACGACTGAATGCTTTAGAAATGAGATCCCTGAGGCGTATGTGGTGTAAAACTATGTTTGATCGTGTGAGAAATGTGGAGATCCGCAAATAATGCAAGGCTGATGTAAGCGTAATGAGTAAGGTTAAAAAAGGGACGGTTAGATTAATTGGGCATGTAGAGCGAATGAGCGAAGAAAGGAGTGTAAGTAGAATATATGACGAAAATGTGAATGGTTGCAGAAGTCGGGGACGCCCGAGGAAGACATGGCATGATCAAGTGAAACAGATACTTGAGATAACAGAATAATAAAAGAGTATGTATGAGACGATGTATGAATGCGAATGAGGCAAGAAGTGTGTGACAAGACATGGTCGTTTGGCGGTCCGTCCTCTCTGCCTACCCCTGGAGTGAAAAGGCGTGAGGGTTAGTTAGTTAATCACATTTCACGTTTATCAGGTTTTTTGTCTACAAAATTAACTAAAAATACGATTGGACAAATGAATTATTAAAAATTTATTAGACAAATATGTTGCAAAGATTTTATTAGACAAATGTATTATAAAGATTTTGTTTGCATCAATGAAGAAGATATTACTAATACTAATAAATCTAGACACAGACAGTAAAAAGATAACGATCACAACTAGGAGTTGAACCAAGGATCTCTTCTTGTACCGGACACAGCTCTTCAGAATGTCAGCTCGTCTGGAAGTTGGTTAGTTTCCACTTCTAAGATTTGCACAAGTGCATTCCCGACAACAAAAGGGAAAATTAAATAGAAAGAGGTTGGTATTTAAAAATTGCTTTAAAAATATTTAACAATACTTTCGCTAATAAGAAGTATATTATGTGGATTGACTTTCATTTCCAATGTTCCCAAACGTCTAGAGCAAGATAGTCTACGGTATCCCCAAATAGGGTACGTTGCGAGGCTAAAAATAATGGGAAGGGGAAGAAGGGTGGTAAGAGGAAGGGGGGTGAAGTACGTAGTTGTTCAGATCTGGTCAGCAAACACGGCTAAAGCCATTCAAGCAGCGCTTAGATTCTAAGTTGTGATCTTTCGCCGATACTGATACGGTGAAATACCACAATTTACTACAAAATGTGCCACAAATATTATACTTTCCTCTACAAAGATTTATTTTTTTGACTTTAATCCCAAGCCAATGGCATCTTTGGGAATGCTGTATGGTGGTTCTTTTTAAAGAAAGGAAGGAAAGGAAGTTCAGGGAAGGAAAAAAGTAGGAGGGGTGGGTAGGAATTTAGGGATTAGTGTGTCCAGGAGTGATGGACGTATGGTCTATTCCTCCCGCTGAGGCGCAAAGCGATGGGACAAAAGAGACCAGTTGTAGAGGTCAAAGGGTCTCCCCAAACCAGCCTCTCCCGATCTGGCCCGCCACGCAGCTGGTGGGCGGGCGCGTCCTGCACATACCTCACCCGATAAACAAAATCAGCAAACATAACGAAGGACCCGGGGTAAATATGACAGATGTGTTGATTATTCAATAAATGGTTCCCGAGACGGCGGTACACAAAACCCGCAACCCAAAGATTTGTATTCATTGACGAAAACAACAGCAAAATTCAAATACAGGTAAGATTTTTAAAAAAAGTTTCAAATACATACCCATCGATCCAATGTTGGCTGTCTCAATTTAAAGATGAATCTATACGTTTATTTTTTCTATCTTCGCAGATAATCCCTTTTGCAAGAGTTTTCTCCAAACTAACAACAGATAGTGAACTTTGTATAGATTTAGCAGCGTTTTTTGGATACGTAAATATTCAGTTACTTTTCTTACTTCCTCAACTCCGTTTCCCTCTCTATCCACTCCTTTAGTCTTAACACACACTCCTGCCTCATTCACATTCATACTCTTCTGTGATACTGACTCTAGACATGGCCCTACTCAAGTATCTGATTCACTTGATCGTGCCACGTCTTCCTCTGACGTCCCCGACTTTATCTAACATTCACATTCGCGTCATATATTATTCTTCTTACACTCCTTTCTTCGTTTATTCGCTCTATATGTCCAAACCATATCAGCATTCCTTTCTTATTCTCATTGCATTCTTTGAAGATCTCCACAATTCTTACACTATCATACATATTTTTATCACACATGCGCCTCAGGGATCTCATTTCTACAGCATTCATTCTTTGTGAGTATTTGATTCACTTGATCATGCCATGTCTTCTACAGGCGTCCCGACTTTATCTAGCAATCAAATTCACGTCATATATTATTATCCTTACACTCCTATCTTTATTTATTCGTTCTACATGCCCAAACCATCTGAACATCCCTTTCTTAATCTTATTCATTACGCTTACATCAACCTTGTATTATTTGCGGATCTCCACAATTATTACACAATCATACATGGTTTTACCACACATGCGCCTGAGGGACCTTATTTTTGCAGAATCCATTATTTTTAATCCTTCCTCTACTTTCACCATTAGAAAAACTCATATTAGATATGTCATAGTTCCACTGGCCCTGGGCAAAAGAAAGGTTTACCATATAAAGTGTCTGACAAACTTAAGAATATTTTAAAAAATCTTGTAATTCCGTTTAGAAAACCATTAATTAAAATTCTATCCTAATACTTGAAGCAGGTGGATGAGTTTTTGTATTTAGGAAGTATGTTCTAAAGAGATGGGAAGGCTGACAGATATATTGAAAGAAGGGTAAATGCATGTAACTCTGTTGCTGGAGGACTGAACGCAGTTGGCGCTAACAAAAAAAAACTGTCCAACGAAGCTAAGCTAGCAGTCCACAATGGAGTACTGGTACCTATCCTGATAGATGGCAGAGAGTAATGGAACTTGCAGAGGAAAGATGAAAGTACAGTGAATAATGTATGATGTGGTAGAAGCAGTCGGAGACACCCTAGGAAGACAAATGAACCAAACACTTGAGTCGGGCCATGTCAAGAGTCGGAATAACAGAAGAGTATTTATGAATGTGGATGAAGCAAGGAGTGTGTGCCAAGACCGAATGTTTGGCAATCCGTCCTCTCTGCCTACCCATCCGGAGAAACGGGGTGATTATTGATTGATTTGGTTATTAGTTAGTTAGCATATAAAAAATTCATAAATTTTTATCCATTGCACAATCCTACCAAAATTCTAAAAAAAAAACTCAATCAATCACTTTTTAAGAACTTTAAACTTTTAACAATATTAGCACCTTTTTTTAATTCGTCACCACAGAACTTCACGACAATGTTTAAAAAACACCAATGGTGAACTATTGTATCAAAGAGTATTTTATAAAAACTGTATTATCACAGATGTATGGCCAATTTGTACTAATTTAACCACACAGGAAATAAGATGATAAAGATATTAACAAATGAGAATTTTATTAATTACACAGATCGGATGTACTGTAATTTATCGAAATAAAGTTGGTCCAGCGATCAGCTGCCTTTGAGATAGGCAACGCGTTTTATGTTTGTAATGCGAGATTTCATTATGAAATATCAACTGGCGAGCTTTATATCACGGGTGTATTTCAGATTACAAATTTATATTTGACGTGTACCCGGCGCACAGTGGGCTGAAAATCGCCTTTCATAGACATAGACACTTGATTTTTCAAGGGTATTTTTTTCGGCTAGAAATGGATTTTGTTAATCATTACTATGCTAAAAAATTTCGTATGAAGCAATTGCGTGTACAAATGAAGGAGTTATCATTTTTTAAGAAAAAATTGTATGGCACTGACATTAAAAATGAGGCTATCTCTGGAATCATAAGGTTTATTTAAGTTTTTTTATTTATTGTTTTTGTGTTTAATTCGTAGAACTCCATTTATTTTTGAAATATTTAAGTAAAATTATATTTAATTAAAATTAAATTTAATAATAATATGTTATTTTAAAGTTCTGCAAGTAAAAGTTAGTAAACTAACTTTTTTGATTTCTTAAACTGTTTTGGCTTTCAGCGTAAATAAAATATTGTAAACTAGACAAAGCATACTCATATGTAAAGTATTTAAGTATTAAAATGAATCATCAACATAAAAAAGTTTTTTTTTCAACTTGAGGATTTAAAAAAAAAATCGCAAGTTGCGCCACAATACGAAGTATGTCAAAAAAATACAAATAAATAGTAGTATATCTGTGTGTAAGGATATATTGGCCATCCTTATGCTTCCAGAAATAGCCTCATTTTTAATGTCAGTGCCATACAATTTTTTTTCAAAAAAATGATAACTCTTTTATTTGTTCACGATATTGTTTCATACGAAATTTTATAGCATAGTAATGATCAGCAGAATCCATTTCTAGCCAAAAAAATACCCTTGAAAATTCAAGTCTCTATGTCTATGAAAGGCGATTTTCAGCCCACTGTGCGGCGTTGCTCGGGAACTTAAATGGTTTGCAGTTATGTTTTGAGATTGTGAATTCTAGAGTACTTACCTGACAACTGGATGCATTTTTTAGTTAGGTTAGGTTAGGTTGATCGTGCCACATCTTCATAGGGCGTCTTCGATCTCTTCAACCATTCGCTTCCAAGTCCTACATTCCCCTTACACCTCTTTTTTCGTTCACCACTTAGGTCTCATTTTACTAAAAATTTGTCACATGTCTTTCTCGGGCATACCCGATTTTTTCTACCATCAAGTAGTTTCATGAAATTCACAATGTTTCTTTTAAAAAACTACTTTATCTCGACTTTAATTCGAAACCTCATTCCACAGTGCATAGATAACGAGTTAAGTCTTTCTCGAACACTTCTACTCTGGCACTAATAAGAACAAACTTTGTAACTTTCTGATAAATCGGATGAATGGTATAGGAAAGCGTACAGAACAAACAAAGAAATATTTATTTTATATGTATCGATTAATTTATCTTTCTTTCTTTTTTTTAACATTAACCCCACACATCTTTTGGGATGCTGTGTCGAGTGCCTATTTTAAGGAAAGGAAGGAGAGGAAGTTCTGGGAAGGTAATGGGTATGAGGGTTGGGAAGGAATCTAGGGATCTCACGAATATATCCCTCCAACTGTGGCACAAGGCTGAATCCACTTCACCCAATGAAAATTCACAAAATTTCACTTCTGTTTCAGTAATGAGAATGAATGCAAATCTTGGAAGCGAAAATTAACCCACTTCCCGACATTCGATCGAGCTGAAACTCGGCAGATACACTTGTTGTCGATAACAAAGCATTCTATCATCTTTTAGTGGCAATAACATACACATTTATCTGAAATAAGACAAAGTTACATCAGTCAAAATAAGTAACCCGATTGACTCAACCGCTGTGGAACGATTTGAAGTCCTGTGTTTCCTCGATTCTACAACCCTCCACACAGCATTCCCAAAGATGACTTCTAAGAGATCGCCTTCACTGGCTTTGATGCCCTGAAAGAATAGAGTTTAAGATCTGCTTAATGACCTTCAAAGCATTGCAGGGAATTGCGCCAGCCTATATATCGGAACTATGTGTCCGACAAAACTTAAGCAATAGAAAGCTTACTCTAAGGTCAGCAGACCTAGATGTTAGTAATCGTTTAATAGTACTTTCTAGGTCAAATCGAGCCGTATACTATGATCGCTCTTTTAGTGTAACAGGCCCGCTCATCTGGAATAGACTTCCCTCAGCTCTTACTAATCTCCAGAATTTGGCTGAATTTAAACGGGCTAAAAACTAAATTATTTTCAAAAAAATACCATTCATAAATCTAAACTTCTTTTCAATATTTTATAATAAGCCATATTCTAAAAATTTCATTAATTGTTTGGTTTCGTTTGCCTCCTTATTGTACCTTTTAAAATGTCTGCTCAGAAGATTCTCATTTCTTTTTTGCACAAACTGTCTCGTGTTTTATAATATTATGTTTTAGTTTTAATATTCTTGTTTTGTCCTGTCCTGCTGTTATTGTTATTCTCTGTTTTGGTATCGCTTTGTATAAACAGTATATTTAGTGTTATATTATTAGATCTGTATTGGGTAAGACACACTGTAGGAATAATTTTAAGAACATGAACACTAATACAGAAAGAAGCAATTAACCGTGTTCTTCATATTTCCCATAATATTTTTCTAACTCTTACTTCCACGTGTTTTAGAATTCACTGCCAATATTTAAAAGGAGCATCACGTCAATGATATAAGCTGTTCAATGCGTGTACATATACGCACACACACTCACAACCCAATATGCATACGAGTCGGTGTGTTTTTTTTATTTGTTTTTTCTAAAGAGATAATCTATTTATATAAAGAAGAGTTTGTGTGGTGGGCGGGCGGCGTGGAATTGTTATACAAATCTACAGTTTTAATCCGAAATTGATGAAATTTTGCACACATGACATTCGAAAAAAGAAAAAGGTAACTTTATAAATTAGATTATGAAAAACTCCGTATTTAGTCTATATAAATAATATCGAATGAAATTTTGCACACTTGACCTTCAAAACAAGAGGAAGGTCACTGTCTACATTGAATTTCGAAAATCTCCGTGTTTAGCCCGGGCAACGCCGGGGACTTCAGTGAGCATATTTATATTAAGAAGAGTGTCTGTGGCAGGCGAGCGGTGCGGATTTGATTTTATACAAATCTACAGATTCAATCAGAGATTGAATAGATGAAATTTTGCACACTTCTCTTTCAAGTCAAGAGGAAGGTCACTGTTTGTATGAGAAAAATCACCCCACTCCTTCATCCACCTTTTCAAATTTTGCAAACTTGACGTTTAAAATAAGAGGAAAAACTTTTTAACCTCGGCTAACGCCGGGGATTCAACGAGTATATTTATATGAAGAAGAGAGTCTGTGGCGGGCGGGCGAACAACGGTCAGTCGGCGTCGATTAGTTTTATTCCGAGATGGTTGAAATTTTGCACACTTAACCTTGAAATCGGCAAAAATAACATTTGGCTGTTATCGGTGGTTTTTTTTAGGACTTTTCTACTCCTGATCTTCCATGAGTCGCTTTTCAACGCTGATTTTCAGATTATAAACTTTTCTTTCTTCTGTCACTTTTTATAGGTTTTTTGTTGTTATTGTTAGTAATTTTGTGAATAACAGAGTAGAATTTTGTTTTAAAAAATCCCTCATGGGCCCTCCGCAAAGGCTCTAGTTCCCCCCTGACCCTACCGATGGTTAATTGCAAAGATTTCTGACATTAAATCTATCGTTTTAACGTCAACTAAAAAAAAATAAGATTAGTTTCTCTCACCAAGCAAAACTTTACTCGCTTTCGACTGCACAGTCCCCTCCAGCACTTAAACTGAGAAAGGCAAAACCATGCACCATCTCGAATTTGGTACATTCCTTCCAAATAGCAAGAACCTTTCTATTAAGTGTGGAGGTGTAAAAACTGAATTTCCGTAGAATTCCTCACGAGGTCAGCTGCTAAGAACTTCATTGAAAACATATTCATTTCATACTATTCAAAATTAATGCTTACATTGACACTTTTAGGGGAAGTTGTTTCGTAAAAAATCTCGTGTGCGAAATTCATCACATCGTCAATCGACTCAATTTTCCACAAATTGGGTTGTTTCATCGTCGGTCAAGAGAAAATTCAACGAAAAATTCATGAAAATGAAAATGTGACCCGAAATCGGCCGGTTGTAACGATAATCCATTTTTTTAAAGAATGACGCAAGCGCAAACGTAATAATTGCGATCTGACAGGTTGTGTGTACTACAAAGTAGCGATTACTGGTGATAACGACTCGAATATTTTGGCAAATTACGCAAAGAAAACTCAACGATTAAAATTTATGAAGTTAACAGTTTTATGGGAAGAAGTTTACATATCTTTTCTGCATTGAATATTGTCGTAATTCATTTTTATATCGTTGGTTTCAAAACTGGTAAAAATATTGAAAAAGTACAGTAAAAGTAAAGTTTGTTTCTCTTGTCGATCAAACTATCGCTAACTGTAAAATGTGTATTTTTCGATACTAAAACTTTCTTCCTGTGATTGACATTTTCGATCAAGTGAGTCAGATACTGGAGTCGGGCCATGAACAGAAGAGTATGTATGAGATGATGCATGAATGCGCATGAGGCAACGAGTGTTTTTCAAGACCGAATTGTTTGGCGGTCTGTCTTCTGTGTCTCTGGGATGGTTTTATACTATAAAAACAATCCATAAAAAGTCTTCCAACGATATTCTGCTAAGCCTGTTGTCTTCGCAACACTACCTAGTGTATTAAAGTGTGTGGGCTTGTCTGCCTAATTAACATTTGAATACATATTATATAGTGTCCAAGGGATCTTCAGGATATGCCGTACCTTGACGATTCACAGAAGTCACAGAAGGAGTCACAGAAAGAGATCAGTTTATAAATACAGAATAAAGGACTGAACGGACTGGCACCTTCATACTAAGCTGATATCTGCGCGAGGGACAATCGTACTGCTAAGGTCGGCCAAGTCTGGCCTTTGAACACACTAGTTAAACCCCACGTATACATTTTGCAGTTTGGGACACATTACCAGAAACCTGTAATTGGCATTAAAATTTTTAGAAGACATTTAAAAACAAATTTCTTTAATAGCAGTTATAAAATAACTTTTTGTGAAGCAATCTCAAAGCTTTATTACCTACTAGTTATGGCTGTAGAAAATGTACAAATACATAATATTGATAATGGGATGGGGGCCTCAGCATGGGTTGAGCACCCAGTGAGGCTCACATAACCAAATCATACTTTATAAAAAAGTTATTCTAATATATAAATAAAACAATAATAATATTTTAAAATAAAAAGCCTTTGGTTCTCAATGTTACAACTTTATTTTAATAAGAAACAAAACGAAACCATGTTATATAATTTCAAATGCTAATTGATTAGGGCTTCTTCGTTGTAAGTTTTATTTATAAATAAAAAAAATATTACGCACAACGCACGAGTAAATAATTAATCAATTTACAGTATTATAGTGTTACAGAGAATCAATAATGTTAACTAAAATAATTCATACAATTATTTTTCACTTCTTTTGATTTTTTTTATTTCCTCCTTAAGAAGTCATTTAGATCA
Source organism: Hesperophylax consimilis (assembly GCF_061612785.1). Classification (NCBI taxonomy): domain Eukaryota; kingdom Metazoa; phylum Arthropoda; class Insecta; order Trichoptera; family Limnephilidae; genus Hesperophylax; species Hesperophylax consimilis. The sequence continues at coordinate 21,579,730 of NC_142854.1, read as the reverse complement.
GAAGGTAAAACATTAGCTGCTAAAGCATATCGATGAAGAAAACATTGTGTTCATGATACGTTCCCTATTTTAAAATTGTTTATCATGAAAGTTGAAAACAAAGTGTGAAATAGTCACTGTTATAATATGGTTTGTAATCTGTACCACTATTATAGTTCTGGGATCATTCCTAGAATGATTATCCGAGATTGAATACTAAGTATATTGCTAGTCGCCAGCTGGGATGTGAGAGGGAGATAAACTAATACATGGGCTTTTATTCTACAATAATTTATTTATTTCACATATACGGCACAACATGTGCCATTCACATACTAATTTAACAGAGAATAGTACAGCAACATAAGGAATGCAACAATATAAATGTATAATCAGTAAATAGTAAGTACCTAAGGTTAAAAGTATGAAAGAACAAAGAGATATTAATATAATATAAGTAGCAATCTGTAGTATAGTATTAAGTCAAAGTAAGAAATTATATGTAATAATATACAATAAAGTAGTATAAGGAAGAATGAGGTGCTTATAATACGTTTAAATGGCATTAAGAGTTTGTAAAAAATAAAATAAAAGGTATATACTATTAGAAAATGAAAAAAAAAAAAAAAATTATTATAATATGAAAAGGAAACAAAAGTAATAAATGACGTAAATCTACCGGGAGAATCTCGTGTATAATAATAATGTGCGACACTGCTTGACAGTCCGATAAAGTTTTACATAGTACCTATGAAGACTATGATATATAATGCACTGATATCAGCTTCTACCTATCGAGTACTAGTAGTTTTTAATCTGAAGTACGTAATCATTATGATGGTATGGTATTAATCGACAATTTTTGTTTTATGCATCTTTTATATGCTAATAGACAATCAGCGTGATCGATGTTGGAATATTCATTGCCTATTCTGTGCAAGCGATGGAGAATTGAATTTTGTTCTGCGTTAGTTCCAGTATTGTTGCAATAATAAGGTGACTTGAGTCTAGTTGGTCTACAGGGAACATGGTAATTTATCAACGAAGTTAATTCAGGGGAGTCAAACCGGTGATTGTTTATTTTAAATAAAAAAATTAGATCATTAAGTATTCTTCTATGTTTTAACGATAAGAGATGCATTAATTGTAATAATGAATCGTAATTAATGTCGTCAGAGGGAATTTCTAATTTGAAGTAAATTGTTCTGAGAAATTTGTGTTGGATTCTTTCAATGGAGTTTGCATGGTTTTTGTAGGAAGGGTTCCATATAGACGAATTATATTCTAATTGACTTCTGACTAGAGTGGTATAAAGTAATTTTAATGTGTGGATATTTTTGAAATCTTTAGATATTCTAGTAATGAAGCCCAACATTTTCATTGCTTTACTAGTAATGACATTAATGTGATTAGTAAATGATAATTTACTATCAAAGATTATACCGAGGTCCCTAATTTCAGGTACAGATAATAAAATGTGGTTGTTCAGTGTATAACTATATTTGATGGGGTTTTTTATTCTGAAAAAACTCATAATTTGACATTTTTTAATATTAAGAGTAAGTTTGTTAATGGAACACCACTCTGCAAATTTTTTGAAATTCGATTGTAGGGACAAACAGTCATAGATATATTTTTAATGATTTTAAATATTTTCATATCATCAGCAAATAATAATATGTGAACATCAGAGAAAATAGAAGTGACATCGTTTATAAACAGTATAAATAATATTGGACCTAAGTGTGAACCCTGAGGCACACCGCTAGTGGCTTCGAATTCGTAAGACAAGTGTTCTTTGATACATACAGTCAGTATACGTTTTGATAAGTAGTCATGATTTTTCTTATTTGCTCTTATGATAAAAAGGAGACAGAATTGTTAAAGGGAACTTTGAGTAGTCAATTCAAAATCAAAGATTTAGTGCAAATTAAACAATGTCTTGGTATAAAAGTGAATACTGATAAAGAGAATTAAGTCGTTATTCAAGTCAAGATAACTATATTGATCAGTTGTTGTATAAATTTAATATAACTGGGTGAAAGACAGTTAATACACCCATGGAGGAAAAATTAAGCAATGTCATGTTATAAAAGTAAATACTGATTAAGAGAATAAAGTCGTTACTTTGAGTCAAGATAACTATATTGATTAGTTGTTGTATAAACTCAATATGACTGAGTGTAATACTGTTGATACACCCATGCCATAGGGCAAATTAAACAATGTCTTGGTATAAAAGTGAATACTGATTAAGTCGTTATTTGAGTCAAGATAACTATTTTGGTCAGTTGTTGAATAAATTTAATATGACTGAGTGTAAGACTGTTAAAACACCCATCAAGCAATGCCATGTTATAAAAGTAAATACTGATTAAGAGAATAAAGTCGTTATTTGAGTCAAGATAACTATATTGATTAGTTGTTGTATAAATTCAATATGACTGAGTGTAATACTGTTGATACACCCATGCCATAGGGCAAATTAAACAATGTCTTGGTATAAAAGTGAATACTGATTAAGTCGTTATTTGAGTCAAGATAACTATTTTGGTCAGTTGTTGAATAAATTTAATATGACTGAGTGTAAGACTTTTAATACACCCATCAAGCAATGCCATGTTATAAAAGTAAATACTGATTAAGAGAATAAAGTCGTTATTTGAGTCAAGATAACTATATTGATTAGTTGTTGTATAAATTCAATATGACTGAGTGTAATACTGTTGATACACCCATGCCATAGGGCAAATTAAACAATGTCTTGGTATAAAAGTGAATACTGATTAAGTCGTTATTTGAGTCAAGATAACTATATTGATTAGTCGTTGTATAAATTTAATATGACTGAGTGAAAGACTGTTAATACACCCATAAAGCAATGCCATGTTATAAAAATGAAAACTGATAATGAGAATAAAGTCGTTATTTGAGTCAAGATAACTATATTGATTAGTTGTTGTAAAAATTTAATATGACTGAGTGAACGACAGTTGATACACCCATGAAAGCTAAACCAAATATTAAAGTCAAGATGTAAAAGGTAAGAATCCATATCTTATAGGGAGCCTAATGTATTTAGCTGTACTGACATCAGATATATCCTATGCTAGGATACCTAAGTCAATTTAATAACTTTCATAATAATGAACTGGTTATATGCCAAAAGAATTAATATAATAATGTGTAAAATTTCTGTATTTTGAAAGTAGGGGTGTTATCAAATGCTCAAAATACCATGTCTTTAGTTACTTGTATCTAACGGTGTCTATTCAAGCACGTTGTTTCATTCAGAACCTTATTAATGTCATATTATTAACATAATTTACTATCAAAAACAATAAAAATGCAGAAACGAAATATATTATTTTTCGCCAGCATGCAGAGCCACAAATTAGACATTTAAAAGGTTTTTCTACAGCGTGTGTGAGAAAATGCAGAACTACCCTAGGATCATGAGGATGGTATATTTCCACCGTGCGTGAGTAAATGCTTGGCCAAATGACTTTTAGTAAGATATGCAGAACCGCAAATAATACACGAAAAAGGTTTCTCTCCAGTATGTTTGAGAAGATGCGTTTTTAAACTACTTTTCTGAGAAAATACACAACTGCACTGTGCGCACGAAAATGGTTTTTCCCTGGTGTGCGTGAGAATATGCCTCTCCATATGACTTTTATGCTTAAACGTAGAACTGCACTGATCACAGGGAAATCGTGTTACTCCGCCGTGTGTGAGAATATGTCTATTTAATGAGCTCTTCATGATAAATGTAGAATTGCACTCATCACATTCAAAGGGTTTTTCTCGAGTGTGCGTGAGAAAATGCCTATTTAAATGACTCCCACGATTAAAGGCAGCACTGCACAGGCTACACACGAATTTTCTTCCGTTGTTGTGTTTGGGGATTGAACGCTTGTCGAAATCTTTTTTATTTGTGATATCCTTGCGTTTATTTTTTTCTAACGCGCCAGACGTTTTAAAGCGATTCGTTATGTCTTCTTCAGCCTCTTCCATCATAGGGTGAGAATCTGTAAAATGAATAAATCATACTTATTAATGCAGCCAACTTTGTGGTTATCCATTAAAAACAAATTAAACAATGTTAGATATGTGTTTTGACATTTTCAAGGCCAAAAGAATTATGTATAATGATTTATTTTCAGGTATTATGATAACTTAACATAAAAAACAATGGGTCAACATAGTATATTACTTAGTGTTAAAGTGGGGGTGGGGGTGTGACAAGGGATTAGTGAAGAATGGGGGGGCTTCTAAGTTATTTAATACATTAATGTATCCTATGTCTGATTACATCTTTGTAATTGTATGTACCTATTTGTGTATATTTAAGGGTTTTTCGGGAATTTTGGGGCCCCAGACCAGAGGTGGCTGCCAAATTAAACAGTGGGGGGCGCACTTGCGATTTGTTCTTTGGTGTTCTGTCTTTTTTATGTAATACAGATGATAAACTTTACTTTCAGAACTACGGTTATGCATTGGAACTGCAGAATATTGTTAGAACTATTGGCATCAGAGCTTCCTTTAGCATAGTCATACGGCATCTCAATTGAAAACTTTTGGGAAGACGTTGACAAAATATTCATAACCCTAAAATTAATAAATAATGACGTACGTCTTCAATACTTCAAGATTATTACACTTAAAATTAAAAGGCAGCTGACTGATCTAATATATGTTTACGTTGACTATATAATAAGATAGGGTGTGCTGAAGTAGACATTTTCATAGACAATTTTTACGGATTCAGAAAAAATTTTTTGCTATTGCTAAAAAATATGTTGCGTTGATTTTATTTTGTATTACTTGAGTCTCTATTTGTGTCTCATATTTTTTGTAAAATTTGTCAATTGAGTGAGCTTTCACAAAATATTGTATTTTTATTTAGATTTTAGAATTTTTTTATAATTGTTGTACCTGTTTGTGTTTTATAAATGGAAATTTTTATGTGTGTAAAAACCGAGTAAAAATAAATAAATAAGTTTTTACATAAACCTGCGCGTTGACCAATAGCATTTGAGTACTCCAAGTTTACAGTTTTTACGACAGGATAAGAAATTTCTTCTTCCGTGTACAGTTCACCGCATTCTGCATCAACGCTAGTTTCTTCAAGTTCTGGCGGTTCGCACTTAGCGGGAGAATCGACCATTGTATACGAACAATGATACTATACCCTATATACGTAAACGAAACAGAATATTTATAACATATAACAAATAAAATATATTGACAATTAGGCATTTTCTGAGTTGGCGGTTGTTCTAACCTAAATCTGAGTGAAAACCTTTTAAACAAGCAGTTCTCGTAGAAAAGATAGTAAATACGATCCCAATTCTAGTATTTCATATAATATTATCATGATAGGTTTTATTTTAGACTTAAAGACTACGGTAAGAACAATGACTTCAATAATTCTACTGGCTTCACAAATGAAAATACCAACCGAAGCCGGGATATTTTCAAGATAGTCTCAAATAATCCAGCGCTGATACACTAAGAACTTCATAAATTTAAAAATAAATAACTCCACAAATTTTCCGTCTAATTATTACTTAAATTATCTGCTTATATCCAGGGACATATTGAAGGAACTTCACTTTTCAGCAGCTTTTGTATCAATGGTAAATACCATGGCTCCACCTGAAAATAAAGTATAGACTACTTCCAGACTTGCATGGTTAAAAATAATACACAACTTTTATTATAAATATTGTCTATTACGAATTATAATCATTTATGACAAATGTTTTTAACGGGGAAGGAAAGCGAAACAAAATGTTGATAGATGCATTTCCAGTAAGCGTTAGTTTGCGTTCTAAGTTAAATGTTTCGACAAACTTGTAGAATTCCACTGCATGCTCAATACAAAAAATAAATAAATATTACATGGTTTTAACTTAATTACTACAAGAAATAACCATTTATGTGGTGGGAGATAGTAAAAGATGCATTATAGTTAAATTTTTTCTCAATGATAGTTAAGTTTGAAGGTTTGCAAACTAACACCCTTAAAACCTATTTTGTGCTTGTGCGACTTAATAAACCCCCGACTTAAATAGTTGTCTCCATTAGATTGAGAAGTTGAAATTAAGTGTTGTTTTTTTAAAGAGTCTTCGCATGCAGGGAATTCGACAAGTTTGCCAACGTTCTTTGCATTTTGTTAATAATATTATACTTTTCCTTTAAATTCACGATTCAATACCGAGAAAATTAAAAAGATATTATATTAAATGACTTTGTCCCTAAAATTAGATTATAATTGTCGTCACCCAACTCAAACGTTTGATTAATCTACTATTTCTTATTCAAATCTTCTATTGGAAACATATCTCCATCCTTATTATTACCCATTGGAACACAACAACAAGTTGACGGCATTATTAGTAACATTGATAAAAACTTTAAATTGTGTCAAATGGCGTAGAAAACGAATGATATTTGACAGTTCTTACAAGTTAATGGGACTGTCTTTCAAATGCGACACCTAGCGACAAAAATCGTGCGAAAAAATCCCATTGCTCATGCGTCGATAAATGTAACAGACATTACATTACCTACTTATTAATCAATCAATCAATATTACTGCAATCTTAGAAAATTAAATCGACCAACCTTGTTGAACGCAACGAAATGATGTCCATAGATGTACAACTCATGTGAGGTCATAAACAAGACACCGTGAGGTCCAACGATCATAGTCGTAGAAAAATATTTATGTAGACGAGAGAGGTAATCGTCAAAATAACCAAAGGTTTTTCTTAATTCTTGATTATCTATGGTTAGTAAAAAATCCAGTTGATTTGTGCATGCTTTGCGACATTGTCGCGGCTAAAGTTAATCTGTATTTAATGACTGAAAACTCTTTAATGTGATAAAGGTGAGTTCGATTAAACACTAATACAGTAATCATTACTTTCGTAAGGTTTGAAAAAGTGTGTTTTTTACTTTCATGTTTGACAGGTCTGCGTCTTGCGTTTATCGTAGTTTATATTCAAAGGTATGAAAATTCCTAGTAGGTAATCTTACTTGACTTCTCAACTGTTTCGCTTACTCGGCAATTGTGTAAGAATGACAAATTGAAGTTGAAAGATCGTGTAATCATATGTATTTTCGTATAATAATAATATACCAATGTCTAGGAAGAATTATTTCCAACTTCCGCGATGTTAATCCCTCGTACTTGAAACAAAAAGAGCAAATCAATTAAGAATACCAACCATTTTTAATGTGAATACTGCAAATGAGTCACAACTGCTCCAAACCGTCTGGAGCCAGTGATAGTATTGCATCCTCAATTGGGATACGTTGGGAGGCGAAGGAGATGGGAAAAAGGCAGGTGGGAATGTACCTGGTTATTCATATCTTGTCACCGAATACAGCTAAAGCTTTTTCAAGCAATGTTACAATTCTGAATGTTCTTACACCAGGGCGATACTGAGAGTATCATCCACTCTAGAGCGTTCCGCAAATATACTCTATAATAGTTTTAATCAATAAATTGTAAAATAACACAAATAATCAAATGAAATTTACTTGAGCACGCCTGGAATTAAGCTCGCCACCTGCAGATTGCTATTCGAGTCGAGACCCCTCGACCACAGAACTTAAATTTAAATTATTATTGCAATAACTCGTAAATTTTCATTTTTATATTCTTTAAATACTTTTCGATGTCCAATGTTTTTAATAATTTAACATTTGTTTTCCAGGAAGTTTGTCATTAATTAAAATGAATTTTTAAGGATAACAGCTAAAAGCTATCACAATTGTTCCATGGACCTACCCAGCCCAGATGATGTCACCATCAAGATTGAGTCAGAGAATCAAGATGGAGACAGTTTAATAACCTCTACACAATATATAGAAATAGAAGTACCAAATATTAAAACGGAATGCCTGGAGTGTTTGGAAGAAAACCACCAGACAGATTGTAAGAACCAAAAAATCAACCCGTAAATCAAATTTGTAATTTTAAAAACTAAAAAAAAATATCCTTATGATCTACACATAACTCACCCATCTTTTGGGAAAAGGCTATTGTAATTCTTTCGACACGTCAATTTTATTGCTATTTTGATATTCCAGGTAATATTAATAGAGAGACTATTGCCATAAAGGCAGAACCAGGATCCCGAGACGAAGAAGTCCAAACGACTTGTACTGATATCGACATTCACCTCACGGACGTTAAAAGGGAATGCTTAGAGTACTCTGAAAGAATCACCCACGCAGCAGGTAAAGCCAATTTGATTTAACAAACCGCACAATATAAAACATTTGTTTTTACGATTTCATCTTATATTCTTATTCATTCGCTTATTTTGCAGGTACAATAACAGACCTGGAAACGCATCCTGGGGAAAAACCATTCTCATGTCCACATTGTAACTATTGCTGCTCACGCAACTCGGTATTAGCAGAGCACCTGCGCACCCATACTGGAGAAAAACCTTTCTCATGCTCCGTTTGCAACTATTCATGTTCACTAAAGGGGAATTATTACACAGTGGAGACAAACCATTCTCGTGTTCGCTTTGTAACTATTCCTGCTCGCGCAAATCATCTTTGCCAGTGCACATGCGCACCCATACTGGAGAAAAACCGCATTTATGTTCATACTGCAACTTTTCATGCTCACAAAGTAGCACTCTAAAAGGTCATATGCTGGTTCACAGTGGAGAGAAACCCTTTTCATGTTCTCACTGCAGCTTTTCATGTTCACGAAAACAAAACTTAAAAAGTCACATGAATGCTCACAGTGGAGAAAAAATATTCTCTTGCTCATACTGCAATTATTCAGGTTCGCAAAAAAGATATTTACAAAGTCACATGCTCGCACACTTGACAAAACGACCTTTCAAATGATGCGATTTTCGACTTCATCCAAAGCATTTAATGAACGTTCCATTTAAGGCCCCAATGAATACTACCAGTGGCTCCAGCACAATGCACAAAGTCATACACCTATACAGCTGTCTAAATACGAAATATATTTTTTTAAATCTCTATAGATATATCAATGTATAATTTCTAAATAGTAAACAACAAAGTCACAGACGGAACTATGTAACGGGGTTTGATATGGTTTTCACTATCATTTTGAGAATTACATTCTTAAGGTTTACATATATAATACATGGATATTATATTTATTAAAAGAAGAGCAACACCGGGTAAACTTCAGCTAGTAGTTTCATAAATATAAAATTTAAAAAAAATAATCATTGTCCCCTTAAAGTTCTTATTAATACGCGATGTACTTTAAGGCGAAATAGGTAGACTTGACCTGAAATTTGGCATTTTTGAGGCCACTTTTAGACGTATGGACACTTTTCTATAAAAAAACACAAATTGATTTCGAAAGATCGTTATTTTATCTTGTAAAGTAAGTTGTTAAATTTTGAAAAATAATATTATTTTCACATCATAATAAAGTGTTACCGTTGGACGATGCACAGATTTGTTGCATTTTCAAAGGTGAATTTGTATTATACAACAAATATTTCAAATCATATAATAATACAGTATAAACAATCTATAAATTATCTATTAGAAGTAGTTATAAGAATTTTGTTTTTATTTCAAATAAAATTACTAATAAATAAATCCGAGCACGCGTTTTGTGACGAAAATCCCTCAATTGGACTATTTATTTATGGTCTTACAAATTGGTATAGTTCAGATTTTTTTACAAAAATAATTAACCAAGACATTATTGAAACATTAGAAATAATTTATGACCAAAAAATATATTCTTAAGGTATATAATAGTAATTAATTTCGATTCGCGTTTGTGCATTTTTATTAACTCGGCACAAGACCAAATTTTGTCATTCACGCCGCGACGGGGCGGCAAGCGGACGTGTAGTCCACGCTGGTCTAGTTAATAACATTTTAAAGAAATTCCTCGCTTAAAAATGGGAAGGAAAATATCCTTGGAACAAAAGTTTTATTGGAAAACACAAATTACGAAATCAAAAACGTACGTGGGAGATATATTTAAAAAAAAAACAAAGGTTAATGATATTTAATTATCCGTGTACATTGTACGTACTTATATGATACAGGGTCGTTCGAAAGAATCAGTCATAATAAGCATATATTTTTTATAACATTTGGCGATAATTTTGTGTTGTTTAATTTCCAGGGAAAAGAATCAACTATGGACTATCAGGAGTTTATGTCTGACATCGATGTTTCATGTATAAATGTTGAAACTTATGCCAAAGTAGGTGAAACTGTTTGTGATTGGTGGTCAAAAAGTGCAACGAACCAAATGAATTTCGATTCGTGATGTGCGATTCAAATCATTTTTTTGTTCATAATTTCTATTTTATTGTCCAATTCACTATTACATTGGTATAATTCAACTTATTTAATATTTTTTGGGTTACTTTTTGTCAGTTTCATAATGTCATATTGTGAATTGAGCTTTTTGTTTTAGGAAAAAACATGAGGTTATTTTTGACATGCTAACCTACGATTTTTCAACCGAAATTTACCTTGTGAATTTAATAACATTTCGACTTTAGACAACATTAGACGAGTCAGACGTAACGACAATAGGTCGCTCCGTTAATTATGAAAACAAATACATGAAAGCGATACAATATTATGCAATCGCACAACTACATATGTAGGTAGGTACCGTAGAAAATAGTTGGAAATAAAACCTAGTTTTAATGTATATACTACTTCAGTTGTAAGGAATAAACCCTCTTTTCAATGTCATACATATCAAATCAAGTAATAAGTAAGATAAGATAGGTATTAGAAATAAAACTTAACGGTAATACCTTTCGAACAAACGAATAAATAAGTAAAACAAAAGATTTTTACTCACCTTTGGAAAACTCATGTAAATTATTTAAAAAAAAACAAATTAAACAAATATTTGAATTTTTTTTTAAATGTATATTCATATACCTACATATTTTATATCTACCATGTCAACAAACTGCATTGGTATTTATTTATGTCTACGCACTCCGACGTATAATTTACAAATATGTATGTAACTACTTATTAGGAAGAAAGCTACAACTTCAACAACAATAATTGTTATTTCATCGGAACCATGCTGTAGTTTTCATCAGCCGCGCGAGTATACGGCTCGCAGCGGAATGAATTCGGTATTTCTGTCTCGGTCTAAAAAACGTCCGATCGCGAGGCCGTCTTTTAACGAAATTTGAATTCTCGTCCTGCTGGTTAAGCAGCCTTAAATTTAAAATTTTAACGGCCATCTTCGATTTTTGAGTGGAATTATATGTTATATTATCTCCTAAACGCATGCCATGATAAAACCCACTAATCTCTAAATAATATAAAACAAATTCACTTTTCGCGTCTATTTGCAACCGAGTTTGATAGGGTTTTCACTATCATTTAGAGATTTTTTTTTGGGAAGGTATAAATGTATACATAGATATTATATTCATTGAAAGAAGAGAAAAGTCTAGCAACGTTGGGTACACGCCAGCTATTATATAATAATAAAAATAGTGCCGTATCTTGCAAAATTATCGTCGAAGTTAATTTGAACGTGCGCGATTCCTGTTTGAAACTAGCAAACCGTCGAATTCTTACATGGGGATTTTAAAGTCTATCACCAAATTCTTTGTGATTCACTCGGTAGGGCGGAATGCCTAGCGAACGAATCCAAATGCACTAAATACGAATTTCAATGGAGAAAGCTCGATGACGTCCCCCGACTGCGTTATGCGCACTGCGCATGGTCAATGCTCAGCGGCAGCAGCGCCTTGCTCAAGTATGGTGTATTGTGTTTTATTGTGTATGTATTCATTTGTTTTAGTAAATCACAAGTAAGGTCGCGGAGTGGACGTCAGTTTGTCTGTAGGAGCTATTCTAATCTTGAGATTGAAAAAATCCGAAACACTTTTGTTGTATGTATTGTATTTCCTACTTTTGTGTTTAAAGTTTCAACTATTTAAGTAGGTTTCAGGGATATCTGCTGGCGATTGATCCCATTGCCTCCATATGAAGAAAAGTCACTGAATACTACTTAACTTCAAAAAATACATTTTCCTTTTCCCATTGTAGCTTATCTCAGGTTTGGGATCGAAAAAAAAAATTATTTGTAGAAAAAAAATGTCGATTTAAGATTCATATTCCCAGTTTTATTTCTCTTAATAAATACAATAATTTGTTATTTCTTTTTATTTCTTCGTAACGTGATCCATTTATTTTTGCCCTCAAATCGGTTTTCTTGGAGGAGGAGGCAGTGTGGATTTTCGGAGGGGTATTTAAAAAAAATCATTTTCAATAAACCCGTATAAAACAATTTTTTTTTACTAAAACACATTTTTTTTAAATGTCTTTGAAAACTTGAAAGCAAATGTATGTCTAACGATTGAATCTTCCTAACCACCAACTGAAGTCGATAATTTACAAACTTCGTCAAATAGCAAACGAGTAGGACCGAAATTTATTTCAGTTCCATGCTAACTCAACACAGTGACTATTCAACACACTTTTAAAAAGTGATAATTAATTATAATATTACGTTTACATATTTACATTGAAATTGAACACGTACCTACATCCTGTTGAAAAATTGCTTTGTTGTATTATAATTGGATATTACTTTAAAGAACGAAAAATAACAAAAATTGACCAAAAATGAATGCAGAATTGATAGCAATAAAAAAATAGCGATTGAGTATTTAAGCACGTTAATAAGTTGGGTATTCAAGCGATAGATGGCACTAGTCAGAAAGCTTACTCCAGAGTCCGACAGATGTCGCTAGAGTGTAGCAATTGCCTGTGGGGTATCCTTGTCAGACTTCAAGCTTCCAGAAACAGAGAATTACCAACCCTCGGGTAATGAACAGTGTAGCTAAATCCAGACTTAGTTATTGTAACGTAAATAAAACGCAATTTTTGTAAAGAACCTTTTAATTTATCAAGAGTTCTGAACAAACAGAAATCTGCAAAGTAAAAGATATTTTTTATTTTTTTATTTTTATTTTATTTTTATTGATTTATTGTGAAAAACAGTATAATCCATTTACATTTCACAAATAACAGTTTATAAATTACAGTTTCTAATAAGTAAGTACATACATTTATTTGCATGGGTAAGTACATCAATACTATCTGATTAACCAGGTTTGTTAAATAGTATGCTTATTGCCGTCTTAAATTCTCTTTGGTTCAAATTGAAAATGTCAATCACAGAAGAAATGTGATTTAACAAAGTAGTTATTCTCCCCAAAGGCATGATCATTGGTAGGTTGGTCCTGCCCCTTGGAAAAATAAATAATCTGTGCTGTCTAGCTCTGATGAAATTATCAGGGACATAAAAAGAAATTCGTTCCAGAATATCTGGATTGAAAATGTGCCCATTTAACAGCTTGTGCGCCACTAACACCATTGCAATATTTCTCCTAACGTCTAGACGTTCTATCCCCAGCATTCCAGCAAGAAAATCAGAGGGATACAATAAAGGGTAATATCCGAACTCTCGCATGTAGAGGTATCGCATAAACTTTTTTTGCACCTTTTCTACATCGTTTGAGTAAAGGGCATCTTCGGGTCCCCATATTATCGATCCACTCTCAAGAATGCTGCGAACCAGAGTAAAATAAAGCATTTTTATGACTGCCGTATTCGTAAAAGATTTCGAATTACATATAACAAAACCCAGCATTCGCATTGCAGAGTTGCACACCGAATCGATATGAGTTCGAAAAGTCAGACGCGTGTCAAAAGTGATTCCTAAATCCTTCGTTATCGAAATATGTTTTAGAGAGGTACCAGACATTTTATAGTTAAAATATAAAGTACGCTTTGCCCTTGTAATGCACATAATTGTACACTTACTACTGTTAAAATGAAGTTTATTTTGATGACTCCACTCTACTATACCGTCGATATCGATTTGTAGACGAATGGAGTCTTCATTTGTCGTTATACAGGTGTATAGTTTAATGTCATCCGCAAATAACAAAAATTTTACAAATCTTATAAACATCCCTATGTCGTTAATAAACAATAAAAATAATAGTGGTCCTAAATTAGACCCTTGAGGGACCCCAGAATTTGTGGCGTAGAGTTTCGATGTGAACTGCCCGTAAACAAGGTATTGTTTTCTGTTAGACAGATAATTATGAAAGAACAAAAGCAGCATGTATGAGAAGCCGAAGCTTTCAAGTTTATTCAGTAATATGTGGTGATCTACTTTGTCAAAAGCTTTCGCAAAATCATTATATGAGACATCTACTTGTTCGTTGTTGTCCAATATATTTGAGACGTAATCCGTAAATACCATTAAGTTGGTCGTTGTAGACCTGCCCTCTCTAAACCCATGCTGCTGGTTTATGAGAAATGGTTCTACTTTATAGTATATACGTTTTTGTATTACGAGTTCAAATAATTTGGCCGGTGCCGAAAGAATTGCCACAGGTCTGTAATTAGATACACATGGTTTATCGCCGTTTTTGTGTAAGGGCGTGACCTTTGAGATTTTCCACCGGTCAGGGAACTTACCGGAGTTAAGTGAAATATTATAGATATGTAAAAGCGGTACCATTAACGGATCTGCATATCCCTTCAGCTTAAAAATCCACTATAACACTCATAGTGGATTTTAAAGAAGAGAGAAGAGTTGCATTAAGGAAAATAAATGGCTTATGTGTAAAGCAAATGATTACGGCAGAAAGGTAATCTCACAAAATACTTTGTTTGTAATGGCTTTCATGTAGGAACACTTGAAAATAGGGATGAATCTGTTAGCAATTCGTTAGCAAAAAATGGTCGCCAGATGCTGAAGATTACTGCAAAAAATTACTTGCCATAATGAAATCATGTAGGGTAAGAGGGGGCACAGTGGAACGCGGGGCAGAGTGAAACACCTACAATAACTCTGTCCCTGTCTTACATTTCGATTGTTTTTATTAACTGCAAAATTAAGAGCACAAGCGGCCATTTTAATTCAGTTGTAAAAGTTAAGTTGTTTGGGCCGCGCGTTAAATATTTTGAGAAATCGGTTTTTCGGCATTCATTTCTTATAAATTATTGTGTAATCTTTTTCGATCTACTCAAAATATCGTAGCTACTGGTAAGTGACATTTAAACTGTATATTAGGTATGTAATTTATGATGTATTTTACAACAAAACATAACCTTAAGGTTAACCTAAAAAATTTGATAATTTTTGTTTTCATGAAATCGGGTGTGGGGCACGGTGGAACGGGGCACAGTGGAACATGTTCCACTGTGCCCCGCGGTGTTCCAGTGTGCCCCTAACCATATTTGCTTTTTCAGAAAACGCTTCAAAATGGTTAGAAACCGCATAAGGAAGACTGAAATAGGTCTACACGACGAAAAAGCTATGAGAGAGGCTATTGAGCTGGTTGAAAAAGGAATGAGCTACAGAAAAGCGGCTGAAACGAAGAATGTGAAACTTGCGACACTCCATAGATACGTCAAGAAGAAAACAGAGTCTGGAGTTGAAAACATGGAAGATATGCGTGTTACATCACAAAATGGCTGGCATTGATTGGCTCTACGGATACCGTAAAAGACATCCCGAATTGACACTGAGAAAACCGGAGCCTTGCAGTCTTTCCAGGGCGACATCATTTAATAAACACAATGTAAAAACATTCTTCGATAATCTAGAAGAAGTCATGAAGCGACACCCGGGATTTGCTGACGGCACAAGGGTCTACAACTTAGACGAAACTGGCACTACTACTGTGCAGAAGCCAAAGAAAGTCATAACAGATAAAGGCTCAAAGCAACTAAATAGAGTCACGAGTGGTGAGCGAGGGACCCTTGTAACGACTTGTTGTATAGTATCAGCTACAGGAGCAGCATTGCCACCAGCAATGGTATTTCCTCGAAAGAAATTTCAGCCACACATGCTTAACAAAGCTCCTGCAGGTACATTGGGCCTCGCCCAGCCCACGGGCTGGATGAATACCGAATTGTTCCCACATGTTGTAACCCACTTTGTAAAAGTCACTGGATTTCCGTCTATGGACCCCTAATGACATTTTACAATGGAGCAGCAGATTCATGGATGTTAATAACGTTCCACTGACTATTTACAACATATCGGAAATACTGGGAGTGGCATTTGAGAAAGCAATGACGCCAGCAAACATAAAATCGGGGTTCCGAAATACTGGGATATTCCCTTTTGACCGAAATATCTTCACCGAAGACGATTTTATGCCATGCGAAGTCACAAACCGGCCTATGCCTGAACCAATTGTAGGACAGCAACAAAATATAGTAGAAGACGATGATGAAGCATATGTTGACCGGACAGCACAACCTTCAACAAGCTCAGCAGCCCAGATACAAACACAGGATCACACGGTTCAAGAACCATCAATCGACCTGACTCATGAACAACCATCCACAAAGGCACCAACTCAGATGCAACATGTCGAGGAGGGAAATTTGACAAGTCCCATAGCATGTAGAGGATACCCAAAGGCTAAAGAAAGAAAGAACACGAGGAAAGGTAGAAAACGAGGAAAATCTTGCATCGCCACTGATACACCTGTTAAAGAAGAATTTGAAAGAAATGCTGAAACTAAAAGTAAACGTCAAATAGCAAAAATATCTAAGGAAAGAAAATACCTTGACAAAGTGCAACAAATCACAAAGAATATTTTTGATGACTCTGAAGAAAATATGAGCTCTTCTGAACCAAATGATTCAACAGACACAGACCAGGACATCCCACTATCCTGTTACGAGGCACCGAAAAAAGATGATTTTGTGGTGGTCCAATTTCGAGGGAAACATATCAAATATTTTATTGGACAACTGCTAACTGACTGTGACAAAGAAAATGATGAATATGATATCAGCTACCTCAGGAAAAGTGGCAAGTTTGACGGATTTTACTTTCCTCTTGAACCTGACATGGCAGGTGTGTCCAAAAATGACATAGTTCTCAAATTATTGCCACGGATAATACAAACATCAACAAAACGACAGGCCAACACTTTGTACTTTCCACAACGCATCTTAAGAATGTATAATTTCCTGGATAATTCCTGAGTTTCTGAATTATTATGTAGGTATGTTCCACTGTGCCCCTAGGGGTGTTCCACTCTACCCCAGACCTGGGGCACAGTGGAACAAAATTCTGATCTCGGAAAAATGCCTGTAATTATTTTACCATGAACATTTTTTCATATTTTTTGTTTTGAAATGATAAATCAAAGACTATTTAAGATTTTATAAAAGATTTTAAACTAATTGATTAAAGGTTTATTTTTCTAAAAATCGAAAAACGTTTTTCGTTCCACTGTGCCCCCTCTTACCCTATTCATTGAGTTATGTAGATAGAGTCAGCTTCATTGTCATAAATACATCTAATTCATTTAAGGTCCGCTCTGGCCTTCGAAGTATTGGCCACGCATTTCGGATCATTGGCCGATGTGAGATATCACGGGCATCAAACTGTTACAAGCGTTCGCTGGGTACAGGTCTCCGGCGATAATTTCAAAATTCCTTCATGAACACTGACAAATTGTACAAGTATTGACTACCGCTTCGACCACTCCACCGCCGTCATCACCGCGTACACCTGGCATCATCATCATCGGTCCGGAGTCATCCCACAACTGCGCTACTGACTCACCCAAATAAACACTGTGACATCACAACCACATATTTCATTTATCTCGCTACCAAAGTGGTGACCCCGACGTGATTTGTTACCTCTACCCACCGGTAACCCCATCTAAAAGATGGGTGATTGGTAAAGACACGAAGTAGCAGAACGCGCCTTACCATCCCCGCACCAGCGCGGGTTAAAGTGCCCACCATGGTTCACGCACCTTAGCGCCTCCGCATCGGCACAGAGAGAGGTGACCACCATGGTTACCTAGGAACATACTCGGCTGGCTGAGCAACGCGTTCGTCGCCTCCAGTCTGTTTTGTGAACAGTGTTTTTTTTTGTTTTGCTATGGCTACAAATATTGCCAAAACAACCTCTAGGCAACGGCCGAAATTCCCATTATATTCTATGACGGCCTAGGTGCCTTAGCGGTTGGTACTGTGTACTAAGTAGTACTTGACAACGTCCGACTCGAGTAGTGGCTTACCACTACAAACCTTTCGTGAAGATGAATAGTTGCAGTCAGCACATACAAAATATTGTCTCAGCCGTGAGTTAGTAAGTGATTTGTAAATGTTCTCTTTTGAGAAAGGAAGATTTGCACACGGAACATGAAAAAGGATTTTCTCCAGTATGAGTCACCATATGACGCTTTAAATATAACTTTAGCAAACATGAATAATTGCAGACGAAACATGAAAAAGGTTTTTCTCCACTATGAATCAGCACGTGGATGCTATGTGATTTTAGTGAACATGAATATTTACAGTCGGGACATGAAAAAGGTTTTTTTTTCACTGTTGCCAAGCATGTGAATTTGTAGTTGTGGCTTTGAAGCGCATATATATTTGAATTCGGGAGAGGAAAAATGTTTATCTCCGCTGTGAGTAAGTAGGTGTCGTATTAGAATTGCTTACTGAGCAGCCATTCTGTTCCACGCCTCGCGCCCGCTCCGTGCACCCCGTTATTACTTCACCGCGCCACCATTAGCCATCAACCTACTACGCCCGGCCTTAAAGGAAAGGTTTCAACTAATCCTCAGGTTCACGGGATGACAACGGCGCCTTGGCCATGTGACATCTTCCCTGGCTACCACATACTTCACACTGGAGCATCAAAAACGATCAACGTCTTCACCAGTGATGAACACTACCATGATGACATTGTCAGCAAGTCCGGTCTTCACCGACGCGGTATCAAAACACTGACCTCATCGCCGTAATCATGGACTACGCATTCACATCCCACCGTGATGTGACATACATGCATCCCATTGTGATGCACATCAACTACTGTGACTACTCTTGCTACTCTATTTGGATCGTGAAATTCGACTACCTCAATAAAGCCGCTGCTAGGATACCACACACATGTTTCTTTCATTCGACTCCTTGCTATTATGAAACACATATTTAAGTCGAGTTCAGTTTTCATTTAAAAATTGGTAATTGTCTTTTTCTTTTAAGATTTGAATTATTGAGTTTTGAATTTATAGATCTCTGAATAAAGGTACGATCTGGTCGGTGGTTTTGGTTTTTTGAATATGATTTAAAGTGTCATTCTCCGTACGACTCTTATTGGGAGAAGGACTCTTATAGTGAAGGACGCCGTAAAACGATTTGAAATTCAGTAATCGTTACGAATGATGGCGGCCGTTTTGGGCAATGATTAATTGAAACGTTATCAGTATTTTAAATTTCTTGAATTTGGCAGCAACATTTAATCTGGAGCCCCGAAATTTTAATGAAATTCTTGACTCTATGCATAATCAGTTTTTGATATCTTAACAAAAGGGATTACAATTTTTAAGGCAAAGGTGTCAGACGGGAATGTTTTAATGGTATTTTTATGAAATAGGCTTCGAGGAATTAGCGTTATCAATCCCTTCAGCACACAAAAATACGCCAAACATGCGCTCAACATTTGTACATGACATTTGTTTTTGCTCAACTGTGGAACGATTTGCCGGCCTCTGTAATTCCTCCCTCCTACAACACGGGTCTCTTCAAGACCTTCATGCATTCCTCTCAAAAATACCTTCCACCCAGCACACACAATGATAGCACAGGCCCTGAGGGAAAAATCTTCAGAACAAATAACAATCGTATTAGGTACCTAAAATTAACCCACTTGCCGAAATAAAATAGCAACACTAAGATTTAATAATAAGCTTACAACTTATTTTCTATTCCGTAGTTTCTATGGAAAACGCTAATTGTCATTTTTTTGTTGGTTATGTTCAATGTTAATGTCCGTTTCGTCAATTTGTAAACCTTTTCCTAAAACAATCACTCCTTCTGTCAAGAAATCTTTCAAACTCGTAAAGTTAAAGTAAAACAGAACCACCAAAGTCTTAAGTACAAGCATGGATTTCATCGCTATCAAGGTGGAACCTGGCACAAGTACGGAAGAGAGTGTTTCTGTCATATGCACGGAAGTCGCTATAGATTATCCTTTTATCAAAACAGAACCTTCGGAATCCACTTCCGAAAACAATTCAGGTATTTCCATGTCTTTTTTGGTACATAACTGGGTAAAATAGTCGAATTCCGCTGCATGCAAAGGCAACTTTAAAAAAAAAACAACACTTGATTTTAAATTAAATATGTAATGGAGACGAGTATTTAAGTTGCACTTGCACAAAATAGGTTTTTAGGGTTTAGTTTGGGTTTTTTTTACTAATTTATGCTTAGTTCTTAACCTTCAAACTTAACTTTGAGAAAAAATTGAACTTTAATGCATGTTTTACAATCTCCCCCAAAACACAAATAGTTATTTCTTGTAGTAATTTAGTTGAAACCAAGTGCTATTTATATGTTTTTTTTATACGTGCAGCTGAATTCGACAAGTTTATCCATAACTGTTATATAGACACAACATATGATCGAAAATAAATCTGCAGGTGTTTGCTTGGACATGCTCATATATCGAACCAACATGCGCTGTTATGTCATGAATATTTATTTTTATGAGATAACTGACACCTCACAACAGCGACTCTTCCTGTGCCATGTGCGCACAAGGGAACTGTTTAATCCCTATGTTGGGCAACGTTGCGAGAGGGGTTTGGGAAGAGTGTGTCGGCAGGATCTTCTGTAATTCTTAACACATTATGATCGGGCAGTTTTCGGCCGCGTACTTAGTGCTGGTAACGGGTGATTTTTCGCGTAATTTCGCGCTAACGTAGACCTCTAGAAAAATTGCGATAACTTCAAAAATATTTGTTTGATTTCAATAATTCTTTTTCAAATTCACGACATTAATTTATCAAAAAAATAAAAATTAATATTTGACAAGTTCAAGTATTTCACCTAAAAATGTAGACAATTTGTCTCAACGCCATCTAGTGAGAGATTTAGCACTTACAATGCCTTTCTCATATAAAATAAAGTTGGTTGTTCCCAGGTGAAAAAAATGTAACAAGCAGTAATTGTTGAATGAAACACTAGCATATATTGAATAATTTCGCGGGTAAGAGATAAGCCTCCATAGCTCAGTGGTCAGAGCTTTCGACCGGAAATCGAATGGACACGGGTTCGAGTCCCGTTGGCGTCATGTATTTTTTTATCAGAAGATTTTTTCAATGTGGATGAGTGTTTCAGGCGAACAATTATTGCTTATAAAAATAAAAGTATTTTAACTTTTAAACACTAAAATAAAATGTAAATATGTACGTAATATATATATATATCTACTATAATATCTATGTACTCGATATTTAGCTTTTAGCAACGTCTGACCACCAAAGAGTAGTGAAATAAACTAAAAAAAAATATTATTCTTCGTCTTAGTGTTGCATGTAGACCGTTATATGTACCGTTATCTTCGACTATTTTTGTGATGAATAACACAACCTCGGTATCCACCGTACACCCCATCTATTGTTCTCAAAAGGTTTTTACCTGCATGGCTACAACCCTACAGACGCTATATAGCGAAAACTCAAGTATATTGGAGCCCGTATTTTAACGTGACCCGCGCTCTACTAACAATCTATCAAAAACGTATAAATACGTGATCCGCTCTCCAGCATTAATTTGCTAAAAACGTATTAATACGTGATCCGATTACAATGTGTTTAGGTCTTCATTAAATGATGCTAGAAAAGTATACCGGTAAATCATTCACAAAAACAAGTCGGTGAAACGACCCGTTCTACCAAAGTCGATATTAACTATGAACTACTTAAAGAGTAGTTACTACTACTTAACTACTTAACTACTAAATTCGCCAACATAACACATACAACCACACACAGACACACACGCACACGTACACACACACAAACACTCACACACACCTCTCTCCTTCCCCAGCACACTAATTAACTTAACTTAAAAATGTAACTTAACCGTAAATGTATAATATACCTCCTATGTATATATGTCAGCGACATGTCATTGGTACCAATTATTATACTAACTTTTATAACTTTGTAACTATTGTCATCCATGTAATTATGTACTGTTTGTTTCTGCAATAAACAAAAATAAAAAAAAAATAAAATAAAGAGTAGATAACTAGTAAGAGTAGTACAAAAAAACTTATGTGTTATTTTTTATGTTATTTGGCGACAGCCAAAATAATAGAAAATAATATACTTGTTTTGCATTTTCTCTGGATGACAGTACCATCGCGTTTATTGGTTTCATCTTATTAGTTAGTGTTTTCACTTACAGGTGAAACAAGTTCAACGGAGCCTTCAAATCTAGAGGAAGTCACCACTAGAGCATATGAAATATTTGGTACTAAAATAGAAATTGAGGTCCCAGTTATTAAAAAGGACTGCTTTGAGCCCTCTGAAAGGTTTCATCAAACAGCGGGTAAGTAAAATTATCTTGATATATATTTAAGTCGCATTACAAGAACTTTTCAAATCAAGGTACAGGCCTAAATAAAAGGATAATACATTGAAATTGTCCCGTATGAATTGCACTTGAACGCACTGGAACTATATTCTTAGCCAGGCCTAAGAGTATTAGCAACTTTAGTTGCGGGCAATAATTGCGTTGCTGTCTTCCAATTGAGCGCGCACATGGTGAGCATATATCACTTGTCGCCCTTTATTCAGGGAATTAAGACTTACAATTTAAAAAAATGCTACTTATCTTATGTTATCATCTGGACAATCTTTATCATTATTCAGTCATACATTTTGATTCTCCCAATCAATTATAATTACGCGTGGAATTTGATGATTTTAAAATTTTTTTTTTTTAAATAATAGACTAGTGTGAACCACTGTTTATTAAAGGTTATCAAGATGTTTCAAAACCACAGGTTTGTAAAAATTCAAATTTATTATACTTTTGTACGTATAGGTATTGCCTGACCATGGCACGACCCTCCCAACACAATGAGACCCCTCCCAGGTTGATACCACCACCACACGCGTTGTAACGGCCCACTGTGTTTCGTTTCATACAGCTAGACGGAAAAAAGTCACTTTGGAATTCTTGAAAAATGACGTCATGGGGGTATTAACAGATAGTTAGTGTGACAAAAGCTTTTTTAATTGGGGTAATTAATGCACGGGTTGACTCATACCAAGGCCCTAAAGTAAGGTAAATTAATTAATGAATTATCAGTTGCTTTTATTCGGATCTTGTCGCGCGAGCTGTAAGGTTGTTTATGTGCTTAAAATAGTGTGTTTTGGTTCTAAAAAAAAATGAAAACTACTTTGGAAGGTATGTAGTATTTTATTATTGTAAAATTTTAATATAAAACATTACAGTTATTTTAAAAAATAATGTTAAACTTGTGTATTTTTTTGTGGTTTAAAAATATTAAATTTCTAACTTCTCGAGAATTTTTTTCGGATCAAGTATCAATAAGGTTCCGTGATTTTTTTTTTGTAGATTGTTCAATTAATTTTCTATTCAAATCAGTTTCGATATTTTTGCTCATTAATGCTCACCAATCATAATTTGTCATTTCACAGGCACCACATACCAGATTTCCAGGCAGGAATTGTTCGAGACGCGGAGAAGTTTACCCAAGAAAGCAAGGTTTCAGGGAATATATAATCATATTTTAAGTAAATTTGAACGTCAAAATCTCAGTGCAAGCAGTGAAAAAAAATTGAAAAGCCAAGTACAGTTAATATCTTTGAATAAAATCAAAAAGTGGCTCGCAGCTTCTCGGATTTGATAAATTTTAGAATTAACATTGAAGATGTAGATTTGAATGTAAAATTTAAAATGTTATTAACTAAGGAAGATGGCAAAATTTGCAATGTAATGACTGGAAACAAGTCGACTATGTCGTGTTATATTTGTGGTGCCAAACCCAGTGAAATGAATACTACGGTTATCAATAGAGTTCCACGACAAGAATTTTATTCCTTCGGCTTATCTACATTGCATGCCTGGATAAAAACTTTTGGATGTTTTTTGCATATCGCTTACCGAATACAACTCTGGCAAGTCAGAGGGGATGCAAATAAACTAATTTTAAGTACTAGAAAAAAATAATTACAGGAACGGTTTTAAAGTGAAATGAGATTAATTGTAGATAAGCCAAAACCTGGGTTTGGCAACACAAACACTGGTTTTTCGAGAGCACGAAAGGAGTGCCGAGATAACGGGTGTAGATGCGGGGCTCATCAAGAGGTTTTTCATCATTTTAAGTACAATAGCTTCTGGGTATAGCATTAACATTGAACATTTTGAACAGTATGTGCATGACACTAAGGAGTTATATCTTAACCTATATGATTAGTATACCATGCCACCAACTGTTCATAAACTATTATACCATTCATTTGATGCGATTAGTTCGTGCATTGTACCTATTGGGCAGCTGTCAGAAGAGGCGCAAGAGGCGCGAAATAAAGACTGTAGAAGATTTAGGTAATTGCACACCAGAAAAATCGACCGAACATCAACAAACAGAGATATGTTAACCATGCTTAATTACATCAGATCCAATAATAAATAATTTTAGAGAGGTTCCAAGAAAAAAATCGAGCTCACTTCCCTCTGAAGTGTTAAATTTACTTGTTCCACCCAATTCCGAGTCAAGAACACAATGTTTGCGATCTGATGACTCCTCTGAACATTATTCTGATGACTCCTCTGAACATTATTCTGATGATTCCTCTGAACATAACTCAGATAGCATCTAGTTTCAATAAGCATTATGTTTAAGCACTTTCTCACAAATCTATTGGTTCTGTACTCTGTCTTAAAAAAATTAAAGATGTTTATGTGCAGTTAATTTCTCTCGCCGCAAATGACTCAAATAGCACTTTATTAGATAAGTAATAATTTTTTGTTTCGTTACTGTTCTTGCATAACTTTTGATATTATTATTTTATTTTCTGACTGTTTTTTCTGCAACTAATGCTTGTTTTTATTAAGTTCTGTTGCTAAATACGACTAAAATTGTTTTCCTAGATTAGTAATAATGATTGTTTTGATTATTTTTTAGCTATTTTTTATCATTAATTTATACTTTCTCAATTGTTTCGTGATTTGTATTATGTATTTTGACTGTGCTTTTACATTTTTATTATTCTCAAAATAGACATATTCTTAACTTTTTAAATTTGTTTTCTTTAAAAACCTCAAATACGGTATTAATACTGTTATTAATTATTTAAAAGATTTTTTTCCGATTTTTTTTTTTTTAAGAAAAAAATTAAATTAATCACTTTCAACCCAAATTTTCAATACATTCAGATTAAATACTCCCCACAAGAGGATTCCAAACACTTTTAAATTATAAAAGAGTTTTTTCCGTCTAGCTTGTATGAAACGAAACACTGTGGCCCTTCAAAATTGCACTGTCGGTTTTCCGCACCCTTTACTTGTTTTGTGTCCTGATTTATAACATAATTACATTTTGATCATTTTTCTTAAACAGTGATTTAACACGTAATACCCGGAGGTTCAAAATAAAACACATGCGGCGATGATGGGTCCAGATTGACCCGGCTGAAAAGATGAAATTAAAAGGCTTTTTATGCATTTTTCGTTCATATCCTTACTTTTATATGATATTATGTAATTCCTCATTAACTCATAACATATCTCTTGTGTTTCTTGTATGAAGATGGAAGTTTTAGAAATTAGTATTCCGTAAATTTTGCGGTTCATCGATATACAGCAGCGCGGACATGCCGCGCAACAGCTAATCAACGACTGAATCGAAGACGGCCCCGAGCCCCCGACGCACGGCCGATGCGGGTGCCGGGTGATGGTCAGTGGAAAGGGCAGTGCGGGAGAGGGAACAGGAAGGGACCGTCAGCGGAAATAAACATTTTTATTTCTATAATTATTAAAATTTCCGATGGTGTGCATTTACAAGAATATCGTGTATTATTTAAAATACCAGAAATAAAATCACGTATTTGATAACTTCCTTGTGGCTGTACCTCTAATAGAAAGATGTGTAAAGAGAAAATAAATTCAATTTATAGCCATATTAAACGATGATTGCTTATGTAAATATTAGAAAATATTATATAATGGCATTCTAATTCAAGTTGAGTATTTATTTTCCTCACACATTTATTTGTCACAATTAAAACCATTGAATGACACACATTAAAAATACTAAAACTTTTATTTTTCAACAAAACAAATTTATATTAACAATTTTCATTTAAAAAAACGGAATAAAAGCAATATTCTAAATACGAAAATACAAAAATGATTCGACGATTAATAAAATTTACATACATACACAAAACACCAAATGGATTTATTATTACAAATTCTGGATCTAATGTTTCGAATAAGTCGCCATCATCACTGATCTCACTGTTCGAACTGTTCTTTTCGATCTCATTATCAGATAAATAATTCATTGCGTTCGTACGGTACGAAAAAAAAATATTAAAACAAAGTCACAAACAAAAATCACAATTCTAGGAATGTGCCCGAATGGTTGACAACATCTGCGTGGGACTGTGAGAGACAAAGACGGAAGGACAGAGCAAGAGATATGCTGTTTCGTCGGCTGCTCGAATTCAACTGAGAAGAAATGGAGTTTTTGCGTGTTTTTATACACAATTATTCTAATAACTTTTTTAAAACGTGTCCGATTTTAATCATTTTAAAGTCGAAATGTGGGTAAATATTTGATGAAAGAATAGACAAAAGTAAATTAGCCTAAACGAGATATTAGCGGCAAAATTTTTTATTTAAAAAACACTGGGTCAAATCAGACCCATCACCGGAGTCGAGGTGTTAAACACAATTTATTATTTTCTTTTAGTTAAAATATTGCCACACAGTGAATTTTCAATTATTAAAGAAGTGTTTTTATATGTTAACTTTTAAATCTATCTGACATGTCACGAAAGAAAACCGTTCTAGAATTCTGGATGTATTTTTTTTTGCGTTGCTATCATCAAAGCGCACCAGAAGTTCTCATAACCAATGGATGTATTTTTGTTTATTTTTCCAGGTAGTATTCATGTGGAGACTGTTCCCATCAAGTCAGAACCAAGATCTCGAGAAAAGGGTGGAGAGAGAAATCCTAGTACGGAAATTGACATAGACTTTCCAGATGTTAAAAAGGAATCCTTAGAGCGATCTGCAAGAATTACCCAGACAGCAGGTAAAACGTTAATTTTTGTTTAAAAATAACGATTTTTGCTTTTTATAATTTGTGCGTTTATATTAATGTACTGTTCTTATACTGATTAAGCGTTGTACGTAATCTTTTGCAGATTCATTGAAAAGCCTGAAGACACATCCGGGGGAAAAACGACATTGCTGTCCCCATTGTAACTACTCCTGTTCTTATAAGTCAACGTTAGAACAACACTTGCGCACCCATACTAGGGAAAAACCTTTTTCTTGTACTGATTGTAACTATTCATGTTCTACAATGGGACATCTAAAAAGTCACATGTTTACTCATAGTGGAGAAAAACCTTTTACATGTTCCGATTGCAAATTTTCATGTTCTACAAAGGGGCATCTAAAAATTCATATGTTTGCACACAGTGGAAAAAAACCTTATTCATGTCCGGAATGCAACTATTCGTTTACTCAAAAAGGACATCTAAAAAGTCACATGTTTACACACAGTGGAGAAAAACCTTTTTCGTGTTCCGTCTGCAACTTTTCATGTTCTACAAATGGACATCTTAAAATTCACATGTTTTCCCACAGTGGAAAAAAACCGTTTTCATGTCCCGACTGCAATTATTCGTGTTCTCAAAAGAGTAAGTTGAAGGTACATAAGCTGACGCACGGTGGAGATAAGCCTTTTTCATGTTCCAGCTGCAACTATTCGTGTTCTACAAGGGGACATCTAAGAACTCACATGCTGACTCACGGTGGAGTAAAACCCTTTTCATGTCCTGGCTGTGGTTTTTCATGTTCCACAAAAGGACATCTAAAAATTCACATGTTTACCCACAGTGGAGAAAAACCTTTTTCATGTCCCGAATGCAATTATTCATGTTCACAAAAGTCATCTTTAAAGCGTCACATGCTGACTCACAGTGGACTAAAACCCTTTTCATGTTCCGTATGTAGCTATTCATCTTCAGTAAAGTTTGCCTTGCTAAGACACATGCAGACTCATTCACAAAATAGCTCGTAAATAGTTGATTCTCGGTGTGATGATTAAAATCATTGGTAAAAATTACGGAAACTTTTGATTCCATAAAATTGATTCTGAATCGCATGGTAAAACTTGTTTTTCCTTTTGAAAGTTAAGTACCAAATTATTTACAAAAAATAATATTTAGTTTCAACATGAATGTAGAAAAGCTAGATTTATTGTAATAAATTTTGAAGGTTATGCATCGGAGAAGAATATAATATCAGTAAATCAAAATGAAACAGAAAACCGCAACGGTCGCAAATGTCCTCTGTCTTACTGGAAATAACATGGTACATCTACCACTGAGCTACTGAGACCTGATAGAGTTTCATGAGTTTTCATAGGTTCTATCGATATCATATACAATCTGCGCAAAAAGTATGTCATAATGTGAATGAGCCAGATTTTTTGCAAATGACGTCAATGTGTTTTAACTTTAATGTTATAGACATAAAGAGAATTAGGTGACAATAAGCAATGGATCGATTTACACCTAAAGAACGCGGAATAATTGTTACTGCTTATTTGACCAATCTCCGGTCCGTTTAAACGCAGCGTGAACTTCGTCGTCGTTTTCCTCGTAGTCCTGTGTCATAATGTGAATTGGCTGCAATCTGGTTAGAAAGGAAAAAAAGGTGCATTTTACAAAAAATATCGAAGCACAATGACATTTGCACTATTTAAAAAAATTATGGCACATTCACATTATGACGTTACTTTTTCCCCCACCTTGTATTTTAAATTTTGATTCATCAATATTTTCCTCAATCGTTTACAGTTTTTTTGCTGCTAATTGGATATTTGCAAAGTTCTACCCAAATATATTGTAGTGACCTATCTGCAAGTGTTAAATGAATACGCAGATCCCCAGCTGCGACCAGTTATATTTTTTTGTATTAATTTTATTTTCTTTCAAAAAAATAATCCACGAGCGCTTCTTTCTGTACAGTGTAAAGGCAGGGAATCTATGTCGCCACCCGGTTGGGCAGCGTCATGAGGCTGGTTAAGTTAGGGGCTCTAGGAAGGGATTTATTAATGCGGGTCTTGAGGAGACCCGAATTATATGAAGTTGGAAGAACAGGTGCCGGTAGATTGTTCCACATACGAACCGACGTAGACAAAAACGAATGAAGCCAGCATCAGTGAACGGGTGTTCCGCTGGTGTGCCCGTTGGGTTTAACGCACGTGCACTGGTGCACCGAGGATCAATGGTGCAAGCTTCTTAGAATAGACTCCATTAAAATACCTGTAGAACGGATTCAGAGTGCTCAAATTGCGTCTGTGCATTAGAGTGTTTTTTATGTTATATTTATGCATGTAAATTAATATTTTTTCAAATAAACAATTTTTCCTGCGATATGTATTTTTCTCCTTCCTTTCTTTCTCCTTAGAAGATATATAGATATATCTATTGCCAGGAGGCCCTGCAACATCGGTACCCTGAAACGACCAGTTATACCCAACTACTCTGATACAGCACGGCCAGCCTGGCCACTTATACACGAGTAATACCTGTTTTAACTCACGAGTTAAAACCAGTATTGTGTTTGGAATGTATCTATTAAATTCCAGATGTGGATTCACCCGCTGACGCATTTTAAAGGAATACATTATCGTGTTCGAAGTGCAGTCTAAAAATCTAAGATGTAGACTGTGTTCTGGAAAAATCGGAGGAAACAACTTTCATGTACTGAATGTAGTTATAATAACAGCTGTGGACTCCCACAAAGATTCAATCTAAAGATAAAAGCAGTTTTGTCTGATGATGACGAATGGTGTACTAAAATTTCAGTTGCGGGATCATCTTCTTGCGCATTTCGAAAGAAACCGTTCGCAAATTCTGAGTGAAGTCACTCTGAAGTTTAAACCAGTCTTGTGTGTCAGTCAAACAGAGTGCAGTAACAAAATTTTACAAAGACTGTTGAGAATCACATATATTTTTAAAAACGTTATGCTGACAAGTTAATTTATTAATGTTATACGCCAATACAGACTTTTACAAACATGAGACATAGTGCTTTATTGGAACAGTACCTAATCATGAAGTCAAATTTGCTATTTAAATTTTATAGAACCCATGTTGAAGAACAGTATTATGCTGACAATTATTATTATGGCCTAACGTTACTATAGCCTTCTTGTCATTATATACCGTGCAATTGAAAACATTTACTATTTCTAAGAAAATATTGTCAACTGCATGCAATCCAGGTACAAGCGAGTATCTTAATGTCTCAGTCCTGATATTGTTGCTGCGACCAAAAAGAAATTTCGTTCGAGTGGTTCTTTTTGGAATGCTGAAGACGATTTGGCTCTAGATAAATCAAAGCGGGCCATAATTCCATAAGCAATTTAAAAAATAAAAGTCAAGTCGGAAACAAGTTTTCTTGCATTTATCGGGGAGTTTTTATTCTTTCATCAAGATGTGTATGTACAATATTCCCAGATATAATGCATATAACTACTGCAGGACTGATAAGTCAGGAGGAGGTTTTATATTGTTTATAAGAAACAAATTTGAATTTAGACAGAAAACCTTACAATCAATACATTTTTAAAATAAATCAGGAAAGCTCATAATCCAGGACAAAACTAAACTCAATATAAAAGCTATCTATTTCAGTAAATTCTCATTTCTGACGGAATTATCATCACATCTTGAGATTATTCATAGTAAGCAAATTATTATCTTAATTGGAGATATAAATCTAAATTTGCTTTAAACAAAATTACATTATAACTTCATTTGAAAACTTACTTACTAACCATTATTTAACTAAATGCATCAATGTAGTAACCAGAGAAGCTGTATTAAATGGACAAATTACTCGCACGTGTATTGACCACATATTTGCCAAATTTAGAGGCAAGAAAATAACTACTTGCGTCTATGAAAATAATATTGCCGATCATTTTATCACTGCTAATTAATATAAAATCTCATAAACGTCAGGTATACTTTGCAAATAAGTATATTCAAATCATCTCGCAAAAGGATATTCATAGATATATCAGAGATTATAACTAGAGTAAACTTATAGAGGAGAAGGATTGTATCTCATTATATGAAAAAATTAAATCTTAATTTAACAAATTTTATAAGAGCAGTTCTAAAACAATAGTGCAAAAACCGAAAACGCAACCTTATGCAATTAATGAATGGGTAAGCAGTGAATTATTATGTCATATAAATAAAAGGGATAAACTCATAGACTTAATTTGGCTAGACACGTTATATCCATTGAAAAATATCCCCAACACAATTTTGGTTTAATTCACGTGCACATTTATAAAAAGGCCCAAGCATTTATATATTAACAACATCAATATGGCTTCAAAGAAAAAAATACTGAAAAACTACAACAAGATTTTTCCAATTACATAAATAATCAATTAAATAATAAATTACATGTTATTTATCGATAACTCTAAATCTTTTGACACAATTTACTCTAAAAAACTGCTAGAAACTTAAGAAAAAATTTGAATTAGAGGAAATGTGTTAAAGTTATTTAAAGATAATCTTAGAGATATAAAAATATGTACCAAAATAAATAATACGTTTAGTAAAACAAAAAATGTATCTGCAGGAGTTCCACAAGGTTCCATATTGGGACCTACACTGTAAATAATTTATGTAACTATAATGAAAAAACTTTTCTCTTTTGATAAACATTTTGTATTCGCAGATGATACGGCATTGGTCATATCACATAAAGATCTAAAAAATCGTTGATTTGAGGTAAATGGGGGTCCGCCCGTATGTACCCCCATTTGAATCTCGTGGACCCCATTTTTTTTTCTCGCTGACATAGACCCCCAGCAAGCCGATATCGACCCCTGGGGATCCATATAGACCACTTTGGGAACCTCTGCTATAAAGCAATGTAAGGCTATGAATAAGGTTAAATATATGGTGAAAAATTGGCTATTGGAAAAAAAATATTTACTTTAATATGTATGAAAAATTGTATGAAAAAATGTTGAATCTGTGGATGTAAGATATAAATTATAACTTCTAAAATGTATATGTAACTAAACATTAAGCAAGTGTTGACAAGCCAATTCAATTGGCTTAGCAGAACTTGTTTGTTGATATGTATTAACTTTTCATTCAATAAAAGAAGTAGTTGTAATTGTCTCTATAGGTGGAACGAGAAGTTAATGTATCTTAGAAAAATATGATAATTTTTATTTAATCCTTTATTCGTTGATGTGAGAAAGAAAATGAAATTCGGAATCGACAATAATGCTAAGATCATTAATTAAATTGATAGCAGTGATGGAAATATCGTTAATTTTATATTGACAGTTGAAAGGCTGATTTATTCCGAAAAAATATTTTTTTGCTAAACAAGTGCTCCTAACTATCTCGATCTAGTGAGACTATGGCATCCTCAATCGGGGTATTTTGTGAGACTGAAAGTAGTGGCGAGTGGAATGAGATAAGGAAGAGTAAGGTAGGGAAGTATCTGGCTGTTCAGATCTGATCAACAAACACGGCCACAACCATTTGAGGCAACGTTTAGCAACAATGGGAACGTTAATTAGGTTTTTCTCCAGTATGGGTTAGTAGGTGTCTTATAAGACTTGATCTGTGTGAATAGGAGTAGTAACAATAGGAACATGAATAAGGTTTCTCTCCAGTATGGATGTATAAGTGCCTCGTTAAACTTGATTTATGTGAACAGGAGTAGTTGCAATGGGAACATGAGTGACGATTTTCTACAGTATGGTTGTGTAAGTGTTTATTTAATTTTGATTTTTCTGAACAGGAGTAGTTGCAATGGGGGCATAAGTGAGGGTTTTTCCCAGTATGGGTGTATAAGTGCCTTTTCAAATTTGATATCACTGAACAGGAGTAGTTACAACGGGAACATGAATAAGGTTTTTCTCCAGTATGGGTGAGTAAGTGCGTTGTTAAACTTGATTTGTCTGAACAGGAGAAGTTACAAAGAGAACATGACCAAGGTTTTTCTCCAGTATGGGTGAGTATGTGCCTTGCCAAACCTGATTTGTCTGAACAGGAGTAGTTACAATAAGAACATGGATGAGGTTGTTCTCCAGTATGGGCGAGTAAATGCCTCGTTAAACTTGATTTGAGTGAGCAGGAGAAGTTACAATAGGAACATGAACGAGGTTTTTCTCCAGTATGGGTGTGTAAGTGCCTTGTTAAACTTGATTTATATGAACAAGAGTAGTTGCAATATGAACATGAATAAGGTTTTTTTCCAGCATAGGTGCGTAGGTGCCTTAATATACCTGATTTTTCTGAACAGGAGTAGTTACAGTGAGAACATAAATAAGGTTTTTCTACAGTATGGTTGCGTAAGTGCCTTGTTAAACTTGATTTGTCTGAACAGGAGAAGTTACAAAGAGCACATGACCAAGGTTTTTCTCCAGTATGGGTTAGTACGTGCCTTGCCAAATTTGATTTGTCTGAACAGGAGTAGTTACAATAAGAACATGAATAAGGTTGTTCTCCAGTATGTGCGAGTAAATGCCTTGTTAAACTTGATTTGAGTGAACAAGAGAAGTTACAATAAGAACATGAATAAGGTTGTTCTCCAGTATGGGTGTGTAAGTGCCTCGCTAAACTTGATTTATATGAAAAAGAGTAGTTGCAATGGGAACATGAGTGAGGTTTTTCTCTTGTATGGGTGTGTAGGTGCAACGTTAAGTTTGATTCTTCTGAACATGAGTAGTTACAATAAAAACATGAATAAGGTTTTTCTACAGTATGAGTGCGTAAGTGCCTTGTTAAACTTGATTTGAATAAACAGGAGAAGTTACAATGGGAACATGTATGAGGTTTTTCTCCAGAATGCGTCTTCAGGTCCATTATCAAGTCTGAAAAAGATGACGGTTAAACTCAATAAGTAGGAATCTATAATGAAAAGAGAAAATTTTTAGATCAATTTTACACAAAAATAAATCGATTTTACCTGCTGCTCTTTCAGAGTGCTTTAAACATTCCCTTTTAACATCTAGCAGGTCTATGTCTATTTCCGTATAAGGGGTTCCTCCTCCATCTTGTTCTTGGGGTCTTGGTTCTGTCTTGATGGGTACAGTCTCCACATTTATGCTACCTGGAATAAAAAAACAATACATTGATAATACAATAATGTTATTGCAATATTAAAAATTCGTCGTGGGTCGGTGCTACTTAAATGATAGTTTGTGTTTATTGTTGGATTGAATTTTATTACTTGACAAAGTTCCTGATAAGCTACTTGCAGTAGGTAAGCGGGGGCATATTTTAGTTTTCATTAAATGAAAACTAAAATATCATATAAGTACATAATGTCGAAATATATCCGAAATACATTATTTTTATATATTTATTGAATCTTTACATTGGGAATCTATGTTTACATTTTAATTATTAACTTCACTAAGACTAGCCTGTGTCGAGGTTAATAAGTTAACAAAATAATAAAAATAACTCAATGTAATATTTATATTATAGAAAGAACAATGTTGTCGCATTAATAATGGGTACCTACTAAGCTGAAGAAACCTATTTCAATAAAGTAGTAAACATGTAGGGTGAATATGCAAATAACCATATTTTGCGATGATTTAAAAAAACCAAGACGAAACCAAGAAAAATAAAAAATGCTAAATATCACGATTACGATTAATTTAGGACAAGGATGAGAAAAAATACAATATATTTTAACATAACTACCATGAACAACTTTCCACCCGCATTTTTTTAAATTTTATAATTTTGGTAATTATTTACCTACAACAACCGTTTATAATACGCATTTAATATCAACAACTTTTTGCATTTATGATTTTGAAAAATATTGATATTTAATATTATTTACGTAAATAATAATTTACGAGAAAATTTTCCATACGACATACAATTTTGACAGAACACTGTTATGAACATCGCGAATAATTCTCGTTTGTTTGTAGGCAGTGTAGAAAACATGAAAGACATAATCGGCATAATAGACAATTATTCGAGATCGCTGGCCACGCAGCTGTTAATTATTAGTCGACCAAATTTTGTCCCAAACATCATATATATTTAGTTTCCTAATATTTATAGGTTTACTACGATATTTTTTCATAAAACGTTTTGATTTTAGGTTACGTTGGGTTATTATAGGTTAGGTTGGGTTAGGATAGGTTGCGTTATTATATGTTATTACAAGTTAGGTTAGGTTGAGTTATTATAGGTTAGATTAGGATAGGTTAGGTGGGGTTAGGTTGGATTATTATAGGTTAGATTATAATAGGTTAGATTAGGTTAGGTTGGATTATTATAGGTTAGATTATGATAGGTTAGGTTGGGTTGATATAGGTTAGATTAGGATAGGTTAGGTTAGGTTGGGTTGTTATAGGTTAGATTAGGATAGGTTAGGTCAGGTTACAGTTGGGTTACTATAGGTTAGACTAGGATAGGTTAGGTTGGGTTATTATAGGTAAAGTTAGGATAGGTTAGGTCAGGTTAGGTTGGAATATTATGGGTTAGGTTGGGTTGGGTTATTATAGGTTAAGAAAAATGTTAAGGATAGGTTAGGTAGAATTATTATTTATGCTATGAAGGTATAAAAATTATTATTTTTTTACCTTCATAGCATATCGTATTTTTTGTATGCATATAAGCCAGACTTGAAGAAGAATCCCGTTGCCGGGTATCGTAGCGTAATTATAACTTTTGGGGCAGCTGCGCGCATAACTGTGTCATGCTTTCGAATTTTTTCATATTTTAGACAACAGTACATCAAATCGTTATACCGAAATCTTCTAACGCCATCTCTCAATATAGTGTTAGAAGCACCCAATTCCTTTCTCCTTATAATCCATTATCTGGATAACATAAAACGTTTTTCGCGCTTTTTCATATTCTAAAAATTACTTCACTTGACGCCATCTTGATTAACAATATCGGTTCGAGTTAAATTGAAACGTCAGAACGATATCTTGTTCAGTTTTTGTCGTTCAATAAAAGTCGTTCAACTGAAATCGCTCTGTCTGAACGGGGTATAAGCAAAAGTAGTTACAATGGGAACATGAATTATGTTTTTCTCCTGTATGGGTAAGTAAGTGCCTAGAGTAAGACATACTAGTGAGCAAGAATAGGTACATGCACTGGGAAGCATTGGGAACATGATTGAGTTTTTTCTACAATGTAAATTTGAGAACATGAATAGTAGGAATAATAGTAAGGTTTGAGTTCAGAATGAGTGTACTGTTAAACCTGATTTCTCTGAGGAGAAATTACAATGGGAACACGAATGAGATTTTTCTCCAGTATGAGTTAGCGAAAGAGATTTTTTAAATTTCCCCTTTAGGAACGTGAAAAGCTGCAGTAAGAACATGCAGAAGGTTTTTCTCCGGTATGGGTGCGTAGGTGCCTTGCTAAAAGTGATATTTCTGAGCAGGTTTCAATGAGAACATATATATGGTACTGATGTGACAAAGAAAATTTTATTTGGAATCTAAAATAATGCCAAAATCATAAATTTTATTGACAGAGGTGAGAGCAACAAATACGGCCAACACAATTTCATGCAACGTTTTTTTTTTTTTTTTTTAATTTTTTTTTATTGTACAACAGAACATTCGTTCCAGTTACAGTACAATTTTACAAACAGTATAATTTTACAACATATCAGCATTTGGGTAAGTGACTCTTCAATAATTGTTTTAGGTCGTTTAAAGAACAGTCATTTACATCCAAATTCTTTGCTAGTTCGTTCAACAGCACCATTCCCCTCGTCATGCTATGCTTTGCCAGGACGTCGGTTTTGCCTTTTGGTACTCTAAATAAGTCATGGTATCGACTTCGGCTGTAGTGGTCTGGTACATATAAATCATAGCATCCCAA